>NC_060954.1:10655087-10697137 GCF_022045245.1 Lucilia cuprina
TCAGTTCTAGTTCAGTTCTAGTTCAGTTCTAGTTCAGTTCTAGTTCAGTTCTAGTTCAGTTCTAGTTCAGTTCTAGTTCAGTTCTAGTTGAATTCTAGTTCAGTTCTAATTCAGTTCTAGTTCAGCCCTAATTCAGTTCTAGTTCAGTTATCAGTTCTATTTCAGTTCTTGTTCCGTTGTAGTTCAGTTCTATTGCAGTTCTAGTTCGGTTCTAGTTCAGTTCTAGTTCAGTTCTAGTTAAGTTCTAGTTCAGTTCTAGTTCAGTTCTAGTTCAGTTCTAGTTCAGTTCTAATTCAGTTCTAGTTCAGTTCTAGTTCAGTTCTAGTTCAGTTCTAGTTCAGTTCTAGTTCAGTTCTAGTTCAGTTCTAGTTAAGTTCTAGTTCAGTTCTAGTTCAGTTCTAGTTAAGCTCAAGATTTCAAATTTAAATCTTTTGTTATCGTATCAAATTTCATACAAAATCTTTTTAACTAAAAAGTACTTTTTCCAGCAAAATTGATACTAAATCCACAATAATTCATCGCTGCCACCCTTAAATGAAGTTTAGTTACGAATAGCAACAACAACAGTAGCAAAAAATATGCTGCTGAAAGAAGAAGCAGCAGAAGATGTACAAAGGAATGAGAAAAAAAGTACAACAAAGCTACAATGATGAATTTTTTAACTGTCTGGCTTACCTTTTTTTGCTAAATTTGTTGCTGGAAACTTAAAAATTAAAATTAAAATTTTCTTTAAATATTTTTATTTCAATAAAAATTTATTAACACACTGGCACTTAGACAAAACACTTAAAATTTTGCAAAAATATTAAGAAAAACTGCCACTAATCCTGGGGGGTGGCTAGATTTTAATTTAAAATTTTTGCAAAATTTAATTTAAATAAAACCTCTTTCTTTATAATATTTTTTACTTCTTCTATTAACTAAAGTCTGCTTTTAGCTGCAGCTTTAGTTTATTTTAATGATTTATATTTCAAATTGATTGAATTAATTAAAACACTTGTTTTTTTTAAGCACCCACGTTTAACCGACCGGTTTTCTTTGGTTTAAATCTGGCAAATTATTATTTCTACACACTTTGCTTAACGCTTACACTAGTGACGCAGATTCGCTCTCTTTAAAAAGCAAACGTATCGCACAACGTCTAAACGATGACTGTCGACTAGCGTTTCACTAAATCTTTAGCAGACCTAAAATTACCCCTTATGTGGTTATTGTTGTGCATGAAGGGGATTAATGGGAAATTTTAGGCATTCTTGTAAGTTTTATTTTGATTACCGTAATTTAGCGTTGGTTTTATTTTGTTTATAGTTATTTTTAGTGGTGGATGATTAGCATTTAGTAGCCGGGAAGTAAGCACCTGTTGCTCGTTTGTGGTGAAGGCACAACGAAAATAAAAAAGATATTGGAATTAATCTGAAGGTAATTTGATTTTAAGGCTTAACAAAACTTGGCGTGGTTTAAAACTGAACTAGAACTAAACTCGATTTGATATTATACAACACAACTGGAACTTAACTAGAAATGAAATAGAACTGAACTAGAATTGAACTAGAACTAAACTAGAATTGAACTAGAACTGAACTGGACTAGAAAAGAACTAGAATTAAACTTGAACTGAGCTAGCACTGTACTAGAACAGAACTGGAACTGAATTGGAACTGATCTAGTACCAAACTAGAACTGAACTGAAACCAAACTAGAACTGAACCAGTACTAAACTAGAACGATCTTGAACTGAACCTGAATTTATCTAGGACCGGAATAGAACTGAACTAGAACCGATCTAGTACCAAACTAGAACTGAAACCAAACTGGAACAGAACTAGGACTGAACTAGAACTGAACTAGATCTGAACTAGAACTGAACTAGAACTGAACTAGAACTGAACTAGAACTGAACTAGAACTGAACTAGAACTGAACTAGAACTGAACTAGAACTGAACTAGAACTGAACTAGAACTGAACTAGAACTGAACTAGAACTGAACTAGAACTGAACTAGAATTGAACTAGAACTGAACTAGAACTAAACTAGAACCGAACTAGAACTGAACTAGAACTGAACTAGAACGGAACTAGAACTGAACTAGAACTGAACTAGAACTGAACTAGAACTGAACTAGAACTGAACTAGAACTGAACTAGAACAGAACTAGAACTGAACTAGAACTGAACTAGAACTGAACTAGAACTGAATTAGAATTGAACTAGAACTGAACTAGAACTGAACAAGAACTGAAATAGAACTGAACTAGAACTGAAGTAGAACTGAACTACAACTGAACTACAACTGAACTACAACTGAACTAGAACTGAAGTAGAACTGAACTAGAACTGAACTAGAACTGAACTAGAACTGAACTAGAACTAGAACTGAACTAGAACTGAACTAGAACTGAACTAGAACTGAACCAGAACTGAACTAGAACTGATCTAGAACTAAACTAGAACTGAACTAGAACTGAACTAGAACTGAACTAGAACTGAACTAGAACTGAATTAGAATTGAACTAGAACTGAACTAGAACTGAACTAGAACTGAACTAGAACTGAACTAGAACTGAACTAGAACTGAACTAGAACTGAACTAGAACTGAACTAGAACTAAACTAGAACTGAACTAGAACTGAACTAGAACTGAATTAGAATTGAACTAGAACTGAACAAGAAACAGAACTGAACAAGAACTGAACAAGAACTGAACTAGAACTGAACTAGAACTGAACTAGAACTGAACTAGAACTGAACTAGAACTGAACTAGAACTGAACTAGAACTGAACCATAACTGAACTATAACTGAACTTTAACTAAACTTTAAATGAACTAGAACTGAACTTTAACTGAACTAGAACTGAACTATAACTAAACTAGAACTGAACTAAAAGTGAAGTTGAATTTAAAGTAAACTTATACGAAGGCTGGGTTAAATTCAAAATACATAAAGGGCGGCACTGTTTATGCGAGTTCAATAGGCATTTAACTTAAACTATGTTAAAACCAATATTAATGGATCTTCATGATCATGATATAAACGAATGCTTTTACTTTTAACAAAAAAAAACTCAAAAAAAAAATTTATTGCTTAAATATGTTTTGTTTTATTTAATATATTGATATATTTTTATTTTGATTTCTCTATAACATTGATTATATAAAATTGTATTTATTCATGATTTATGTATTTATGCTTTTATTAGAAGATTTCGAAAACTTATAAATAGTTTAGCACAAAGATTATATTTTGATTTAGAGTGAAAATAATATCAAAAAATAAAATTTTTTATAAACAAATAAACAGGATTAGTAGCAAATTAATATAATAATTTAGTTTATTTTTCTGTAAAAATTAAAAAACTTTTGGTTATTTTGAACAGAACATTTGAAGTTCTGCAAACAAGAACCGAACTAGAACTGAACTAGAACTAAACTAGAACTGAACTAGAACTAAACTAGAACTGAACTAGAACTGAACTAGAACTGAACTAGAACTGAACTAGAACTGAACTAGAACTGAACTAGAACTGAACTAGAACTGAACTAGAACTGAACTAGAACTGAACTAGAACTGAACTAGAATTAAACTAGAACTAAACTAGAACTGAACTAGAACTAGAACTAAACTAGAACTGAACTAGAACTGAACTTGAACTGATCTAGAACTGAACCTGAACTAGAACTGAACTAGAACTGAACTAGAACTGAACTAGAACTAGAACTGAACCTGAACTGAACCTGAACTGAACTAGAACTGAACTAGAACTGAACTAGAACTGAACTAGAACTGAACTAGAACTGAACTAGAACTGATCTAGAACTAGAACTGAACTAGAACTGAACTAGAACTGAACTAGAACTGAACTAGAACTGAACTAGAACTGATCTAGAACTGAACTAGAACTGAACTAGAACTGAACTAGAACTGAACTAGAACTGAACTAGAACTGAACTAGAACTGAACTAGAACTGAACTAGAACTGAACTAGAACTGAACTAGAACTGAACTAGAACTGAACAAGAACTGAACTAGAACTGAACTAGAACTGAACTAGAACTGAACTAGAGCTGAACTAGAACTGAACTAGAACTGAACTAGAACTGAACTAGAACTGAACTAGAACTGAACTGGAACTGAACTAGAACTGAACTAGAACTGAACTAGAGCTGAACTGGAACTGAATTAGATGTGAACTAGAACTAATTCAGAACTGATCTAGAACTTAAACTGAACTAAACTAGAACTGAACTAAACTAGAACTGAACTAAACTAGAACTGAACTAAACTAGAACCGAACTAAACTAGAACTGAACTTAACTAGAACTGAACTAGAACTATAACTGTACTAGAACTGAACTAGAACTGAACTAGAACTGAACTAGAACTGAACTGAACTAGAACTGAACTAGAACTGAACTAGAACTGAACTAGAACTGAACTAGAACTGAACTAGAACTGAACTAGAACTGGACTAGAACTGAACTAGAACTGAATTAGATGTGAACTAGAACTAATTCAGAACTGATCTAGAACTTAAACTAAACTAATCTAGAACTGAACTAAACTAGAACCGAACTAAACTAGAACTGAACTTAACTAGAACTGAACTAAACTAGAACTGAACTAAACTAGAACTATAACTGTACTAGAACTGAATTAGAACTGAACTAGAACTGAACTAGAACTGAACTAGAACTGAACTAGAACTGAACTAGAACTGAACTAGAACTGAACTAGAACTGAACTAGAACTGAACTAGAACTGAACTAGAACTGAACTAGAACTGAACTAGAACTGAACTAGAACTGAACTAGAACTGAACTATAGCTGAACTAGAACTGAACTGAAACTGAACTAGAAATGAACTTGAACTGAACTAAAACTGAACAAGAATTGAACTAGAACTGAACTAGAAGTGAATTAGATCTTAACTAGAACTGAATTAGAACTAATCTATAAGTGAACTTGTACCGATCTTTAACTGTCACAAGTATTTCAAGTTAAAATCGTTAATAAAAAAATAAAACCAAAAATCATTTGAAAAATGTTATTAATATAATAAAAAATTAATACAAAATGTTTATTGAAAAACAAAAACTTAAAATACTTATTACAAACAAAAAATTGCAATTGTAGTATAAAACACAAAATACAAAAAAATTAAGAAATTAATACATTTTTTGTTTTGCACCAAAAAAAAAACTATTTGTTTTAAGTAAAAAGATATACGAAAAAGTATAACATAAAAAAAAACATATAAAGGAGTATTAAACAAAAAGATAAAAAAATATATAGAAAATGAGTATTAAATAGTTTGTTTTACATACAAATATAAAAGTTAAAAGAGATCTGAGAGTTAAAAACTTTAAAAAAATTAAGCTGTCAAACAGTAATAGGATTAAAATAGAAGTTAGTTTTAGATAAATTAATTAAAATTCTTTTTAAAAAAAGTTAAAAAATTGGAGGAAAGTAAAGTTATTAAAATTTCAGTTTTTTAAGAATTAAATTATTTTTTTTTTTGTAAGAATTTAAATTTCAATTTGAAATTATTTTCTTAAGCAATTCTTTTCTTGACTTTACTTTCTTATATTCCTGTTATTTGTGGCTTTTTTACCATAAAGTTTAAATATTATATTTTTGTTTTTTCTCTTTTTTTAAGATAAATGCCTTTTTTCCTTTGTTTAACTGATTGTTAAACATCAGTGTTAAATTTAAATTATTTTTGTTTCTTAAAACTTAATTATTAAGTTACACAAAATTAGCCTTAAAACTTAAACTAATAATTTCAGATTTGTCTTAAAAGTTAAAATTAATTAAAAAAACATTTAAAAATAATACAAAAATACCTTAAGAATAAAAAGTTATTTAATAGCAACACAATATCAACACACTTAAACAAATTAATAGGAATTTTTCAGGAGCAGTATGTTTTAAGTAAAACCAATAAAAACTTTTTCTAAAAAGAAAAAGACTAAATAAAAAAAATTTACAAAATTTTTCCAATATTTTTTGTTAAATATATATGATTCTTTTCAATCTTAATCGCTAATTTTTTAAAAAAAAAATTACTAAAACAGTACTATAAATTAAAGAGTTTCTTTCTAAATATAAATCTTAAAGAGGCGAGACAGAGCTTTTTAGGGGCCTTGAGTATCAAAGTGTTTAAAAAGTTTAGAGTTTTCAAAATTTTAATAACTATTGTTTTGATTATGACAGGACTATATGTATGTATGGACTGTACTAAAGTCTGGCCTATGTACTGAACTATAGTCTGGATTGTGTGAACTATAATCTGGAATATAGTCTGAACTATATTCTGGATAATAGTAAAGTCTATAGTCTGACATTTAATCCAATCGATAGTGTACACTAATATCTATATAATTATCTGAACTATCTATATACTGGATTATAGTCGGAACAATAGTGTGCGCCGTGGTCTAGTCTATAGTCTAGACTACAGTCTGATCTACAATCTATAGTATAGTCTGGTCCATAATCTAGTTTTTAGTCTGGTCTTCAATTATATCAATCAATTGTCTGGTCTATAGTAGAGTCAAGAGTCTGGTCCATAGTAGAGTCTAGAGTCTGGTGTATTGTCGAGATTAGAGTCATGTCTATGCTCTCCTCTATAGTCGAGTCTATAGTCTGGTGTATAACCAAGTGTATAGTCTGGTCTATAGTCTGGTCTAGAGTCTGGTCTTTAGTCGAGTCTAGAGTCTGGTCTATAGTCGAGTCTAGAGTCTGGTCTATAGTCTGGTCTATAATCGAGTCTATAGTCTGATCTACAGCCTGGACTTTATCTAGTATATAATCTAAGCTATAGTCCAGTTTACAGTCTGGACTATAGTTTAGTTTACAGTCTGGTCTATAGACCCGTTGGGAGTCTGGTCTGTAGTCCAGTTTACAGTCTACACTAATATCTACAATGAACTGTAATCAAGACTGTATACTGGACTATAGTCTGAACAATAGTTTGGATCATGGTCTAGTCTATAGTCTTGACTACAATCTATTATATAGTCTGGTCTATAAACTATTCTACAGTCTGGTCTACATACTATATTTCAGTCTATAGTCTGAAAAGATGGACTACATGTCTGTAGTATGGACTATAGCACATTTTTTAGTCTGGAATATAGTCTATTCTATAATCTGGACTATAGTCTATTCTATAGTCTGGTCTATAATCTAGTCTATAGTCTGGACTATAGTATATTCTATAGTCTGGACTTTAGTCTAGTCTATAGTCTGGACTATAGTCTATTCTATAGTCTGCACTATAGTCTATTCTAAAGTCTGCACTATAGTCTATTCTATAGTCTGGACTGTAGTCAATAGTCTGGACTATAGTCTATAGTCTATAATCTGGACTATAGTCTATAGTCTGGATTATAGTCTATAGTAGTCTGGACTATAGGCTATAGTCTGGACTATAATCTAGTCTGGTCTTTCGATAGCCTAAACTGCAATATACTCTGGGCTCTAAATCTATAGTCTAGTGTATAGTCTGGGCTTTAGGATTGTCTGGACTTTTACCTAGCTACAGTCTGGACTATAGTGTATTCTAAAGTACGGACTATAGTCTGGACTATTATCTAGTCATAGTCTGGGCAGCAGATTAGAATAGTCTAATCTGAACTATAGTCTTGTACATAGTCTGGGCTAAAGTCTAGTCTGTAGTCTAATCTATAGTCTGGCATATAGTCTGTACTGTAGTCTTGTATATAGTCTGGTTATATCATAGTCATAGTCTGGACTGTAGTCTTTTTATAGCCTGAATAGTAATCTAAAGTCTGGTAAAAGCTCTATAGTCTAAGTTAACCCCTTCAAAAATTTGTTGTCCCTAACCCCCTACCAAATACCTACTTCTACACTAACAAAATAACTTGCTTACACTTTAAAACTAAAGCTGAAAAAACAAATATTCCTTTAATTTTTCCTAGAGTTATCCTGTATGATAATTTTGTTCTTCTGTCTTGTGACCTTTGTATTTGGTGTATTTGTAGATAATTTTTTAAGATTCTCTTGAGGTATAACCGCCAACATTTGTTCTTTATCTTTAGCACGTTTACCGCTACCACCAGCAGCAGCAGTAGCTGCTGCAGCCACCAATTGTGTAGAAGTGGAAGAGGTAGATGGTGGATTGGAGGTATCATCTGTATGATGATTATGATGACTGGCGGCATAACGTGTTAAAACTTGAAATTTAGCAAAAAGTTTATTTTTAGTTTCACGTTCTTTGTCTTTAAATTTATCCAGAGGTTTGTATTTGGTCAGAGAGGTTGGATCGGTTAGGGGACACATTTCCATATCGTTAAGTTTATTGGAGGAGGGTTTAAGCATTTTACCGCCACCGCCATGTATGGAGGGCGGAGATGACCATTCATAATCGGAATCGGAAAAGCAAGTGGTAGCTGAATTATTGGTGGCCTGTAAAGCCAATTGGTGGGGCGAGGGTTTGTAGTAGCGAGCAGCATTAGGATTAAGGGATTGTTCTGTGAAAGAGGCAGAACTATTAGAGGTTTCATCGGCTAAATGTCTAAGCATTAAGGTTAATTTCATTTCATGCTGCCGTTGTAAAAGTACAGCATTACGTTCTCCTTCTAAACGAGCCTGGCGTACAGCGTTCGATAGCACTCGCTCCTTCCATTCCCAGGCATCTTTCTCTCTTTCCAATTGCATTAATTGTACTTCCAATTTACGCGAGGAGTCTCTCAAATCTATAACTTTGGTAAAATATTTATAAAGTAAAGTGCGCATTTCCTCAGTGGACAATTTATTAAGGCGGGCCATAAGCATTTGCTCGCCTTTTTCTCTTTGTAGACGTTCACTGGTGTCAATGGATTTGTGACCACAAATTAACTCATTTTTAAATTCTATGGCGGCATCAATGGCCTCTATTGCTTCATCACATTCCAATAGTTTACGTTCTTCTTTGTGGCTCAACATTTTGTCTCGTTTTAATTTGCGATCCAAGGAGCATCTTTGCTCGAGCAAATGATCTCTAGTTCTTCTTAGATTACGTATTTCATGCCGTAAACCTTCTCGCTGTTCATCATCACGATAGAGATCTAAATTATCGGATTTTTCTTTTAAAACATGATCCAAATGAGAGATACGGGCTTGTACTTCTTTTAAATGTTTACCCTTTTCCTCGGCCAAAGGTGCGTGCTCTATTTTAACCAAAGCCTTAGAGTTTTCTTTTTCCTTTAAGGATTTCATTTCATTTTCTAATGCCTCCTTAAGTTTACGTTCCTTTTTGATTTTCTTTTGCAAATCATCTATGACCTTTTTGGATTCATGTAAAGATTGTTGTAATTTCTTTACCTTTTGGCCACTTTCTCCTGCTATATGCTTAATAGAGGTCAAATCATTGAGTCTTTGCTCCAGGTGTGTGATAATGGCTTTAAGACGTTCGATTTCTTGTTTGTCTTTATGCTGCAGCATGGCCTTGGCCAATGTCTTTTTGGTTTTTTCATATTCTGCCTCCAATTTGGCTCTTTTCTTGTGGAATCTTTGTTTGGCCGTAGTGCGCGTGTCACTGTTCTTTATAAGTTCTGTTATGATGTTCTGTTTTAATTGCATGGTTTCTTCTACTTCTTTGATTTGTCTTAAGCGTGCTTCTATATCGGTATCCAATTTACGCAATTTCTTTTGTATCATATCCATGGGTGAATTGTTATTTTGTCTTATGTTATTGGCCATATCAGTAGAGGAGTCTAAGAAGTCATCATTTGTTGTTTGAAATTGCTGCTGCAGTTGTTGTTGATTCTGCTGCTGTTGTTGCTTTACACCCGCCACTCTATTTAACATGGCTATTTCTGCACTTGACAGAGTAGCTCCCGGCTGTATGGATCTTCTCCTACCTCCTGTACCCACAGATTGTTTTCGTTCCTCCAATTCTTTTTCCTCCTCCCTGTGATCTTTTTTCTTTTGTTGAAAACTTTCTTGCGACTCCATTACTGCTTTGGGATGATTTTCCATAAACTCTTGATATTTAGTTTTTACCAGATTATCAGTTTTTATGCTTAAATCTTCCATAAGTAATTCGATTTTTTCCTCTAAATCAGGACGTTGGGATTCTGAATCGGATTCATTGTCAGAATTTTGTTGGCATGACGTTTCTGGTTCACTATTGGTTTCTTCGGGCTCTTCGGCTTCTTGTATGGGGCCCAATTGTTTTTGACTGCGAATAACTTCATTGGAACTGAGGCACTCTTCGCATTCCTGTTTGAGAAACAGCCATTCCTCGATTTGTTCTTTTTCAGCCTCGTTTATGGCATTGGATGTAATTAGTCTGGAAAATTATGTAAATTGTTTAATAAATATTTAATATTTTACTCAATTCTAGTTGAGTTCTAGTTCAGTTCTAATTCAGTTCTAGTTCAGTTCTGGTTCAGTTCTAGTTCAGTTCTAGTTCAGTTCTAGTTCAGTTCTAGTTCAGTTCTAGTTCAGTTCTAGTTCAGTTCTAGTTCAGTTCTAGTTCAGTTCTAGTTCAGTTCTAGTTCAGTTCTAGTTCAGTTCTAGTTCAGTTCTAGTTCAGTTCTAGTTCAGTTCTAGTTCAGTTCTAGTTCAGTTCTAGTTCAGTTCATGTTCAGTTCTAGTTTAGTCCTGGTTCAGTTCTAGTTCAGTTCTAGTTCAGTTCTAGTTCATTCCAGTGTAGTGTTTAGTTCTGTTATAGTTCGGTTAAAAAAGTGGAATATAACTTAATAATTAGCATTTTTACTCACTTTGAAAACAAACCCTCAGCATTAGAGACCAACTTAAACCACTGGCTAGCAGCAAATTGTAAACCAAAATGTGAATCAGGTACTGGAGGCGTTAAACCAGCTGCTGTAACACCTCCTCCACCTAATTCCGGTAAAATACCCTCAGGCGACAAAGGAGTATTATCATCAGAGAATGTATTCATTACCACATAATTACGCACACATTGCACTTTAAAGGCAAACTGTAGATTGCACAGAGTCTCATTAATATCTCGCTCGAAGGGAGAAACACACAATATGACCAGAGTTTGAGCACGACCACCAAAAGAATCTTTCAACAGAGTGGTAAGAGTAGTTTGATTATAGGGTATATTACCATTGGCATTATACATAAGAGCAGGATCAGTTAAAGTATTAACCACATGCTCTAGCGACTGTAAACCCAAATCCTTAGGTAAACTTGAGGGTTGATCAAGAGAATTCAACATAAACAAACGTTCGGTGGCACATAGATCACTAAAGGAGGCAGTCGAAAGACGATGTTGTATTAAGCCCTCCTTGGAAACCCACTGCTGTTCCAGAGTTAAAGTAAAAAGTGTATGAGCCATTTCCATTTTCGAATTAGCCAACGATTGCAAACCCACTTGTAGCCAATGGAAAACATCGGCAAAATTCATGCAGTGAACATTACCTACACCTAATAAATCACGTATAACCTCACCACATATCTCCACCCAGCCAATGTTGACAGCATAAGTACGTTCCGGATGATTGGTCATATGTGTAAAAATCTCACGTACACAACGTTGCACTATACCCTGATCAGCTTCATTATAGGAGCAATCAAATCCATAGCCATATAATGTATATGTTTTGCCGCAACCCTTCTGACCATAAGAAACAACTGAGGCATCAAAGCCTTCCATAAATAAACTAATTAAAGGAAATACTGTTTGATGATATACTTGATTTTGAGCACAATTCAAAGGTAGAGCATGTGTAACGGGAAATGAATGCGGACCCACTTGTATAAGGCCCGCTGCTATACCTACACCATTATCCAATGCTCCTATTCCACCAGACATACCATTATTAGCCATATAGCCTGGTTGTGTAGCAGCCAAAGGTATAGTTTGTATACAGCACTTGGTATCTTTTTCATCTTCTTCCTCTTCCTCATTGTCATAGCACTTAGCATTACCATTATCATCCTGTTGTTGCCCTACAATGTCCTTTTCCAATTTTGTTGCTACATCACGTTGTTGTTGTTTTTGCAAACCCTTGGGGCAAATACGCACAGCAACTTGAATTGGTATTTCCATTTTCTTTTTTATGCTTCTTTTCACTTAATTAGGCCCCTAATATTTAGTTTGTATGATTATATTTTAGTATTTTATTTAATTTAAAGACATTTTATTTATTTTTTTGTTGTATTTTAAATAGTTTATTTATTTATTTATGCTTAATTGATTTGCTAAATTTTCTTCTGCCTGCTCTCGCGAAAACAATAATTTTTTAGGTGTATTCATCAGTGATGTAATTTTTAGTAGTATTTTGATTACTTATTGGTAAAAAGGGAGTATATTTAAATTAAATTGTTGAAAACAGTAGAGTCTGATAAATACAAATTATATTGAGAAAAATACAAAAATTTACTTTTTGTAATTTATGAAAAATGAATTTCCGAATTTAAACAGTTAAGGAAAGTTTGTTTATTGTTGTTTTAAGAAAATTCGAAAATTTATGAAAGTTGGAATTCTGAATTATAACAATATTGTCATTTAGAATTTTTAATATCAACTTTATTCTATTTTTGTCCATTTATTAGATTGGTTTATTTATTCCATACTTTTGTAACAATATCGGTCGTAGAGAGCAAAACAACTTTCGTAATGTTATGTTTCCACTGAAGTGTTTTGAGCAAATCTAGTGGATTTGGAGAAAAATAATTAAAAACATGTAGATTTGCCATACATTTTTGACAAAACGAAATCTACTTAATCTACTAGGTTTGATTTAAAACATATCGGAAATGTATTTTATAGCACAAGATTTGCATTTCTCGTGGTACGGAGTTTCCAGTTATCGGAAACTTGTTTTGTTATTCTTTTCATTCGTACAACAACAAATCAATGTAAATAACATGTAGTTTCTGAAACAAAGGTTTCTATGTGTGGATCTTCAAAAGAGAATTAAGAAAAATTTTCTCAACAAAAGTTTCCTAGTGTGGATCAGGTCTTAAGTATAAGAAAAAAAAACAATTTTTTGCAGTAATTTTTTATGTTCACTTTCAGATTCCTTTCAAATTTGTTTTTCAATATCGATTTTCTTACTAGTTTTTCATTCAAAACTTCGAGTTTTCATTACAAAGTCGAATGTTTGAAAAATGTTTTATAAGAACCGGTAGGAAATTTAATTTTGACATTTGTGCTTAGTTAGACCCACTGATGTTATGGAAGATAAGTTGATTTTTTAATAGATGGACAAAAAGTCATATTATTTACATCAATTGTTCTCTCAATTTCCTTATTAAATAATGAATTTTTCTGTATTTACATAATTTTTTCAAATTGACTTGATATGGGTTAATCTGTAAAGATATTTTCGTAATTTTTGTTTCAATACCAATGGTCTAGATAAACATGAGAGGCTTATAAAAATTGTATAAAACGAACCTGTAACCAAAACTTAAAGAGTTATATTAAAGGGTACAGAATAGCTAAATCCACTCAGAATTGTATATGAACCCTTGATGAATATTTCTTAATATTATTTCTTGATATTATATTAAATGAATCATTAATATTTGTAGCAATTTATAAACGTCTATTATCTACATAATAAACGTTTTAAAATTAAAACTTTGTTTTTGAATACTTATAAAGTAATCTATTTTTAAATTTTTATCTTTCACAGTGTTTTTTGCTCTCTATTAAACAAATATATACTCAAACAAACAACTCTGGCATACAACACTTATAAATACTACCAATTTTAGCAACTGTGATGTTAGAACCATTATTATTCTTCTTTATTTCACAAGCGCCTGTTAAAATCGCGTGCCAATTAACGCGTGTTTTTTGTTAAATAAATTTCTCCATTTAAATTAAAGATAAATACGGGAAATTATAATAAAATAAAGAAATTTATTAAGTTTTTAAGAAAAACAGACCTAAAAAAAAAAACAAATAAAACATGTCGAAAAGACGCATTGAAGTTGGAGAAACCTACACAAACAAAGTGAAAAAGTAAGTATCTGATACGAATAAACGAAAAGAAACGAATAAAACTGAAATTATATTATAAACATGGCGACTGATGGAATTTTTCTTTTGGTCATTTTTTAGAGAAGAAACAGCTACTACTTCGTCGGGAGCAGCAGCTTGTTTGGCGTCTAGCGGCACACCGGGAAGTTTAGTGGGTTCTTTGGCGAAACCACCCGGCACCATGAATCCCTTTAATCTAAAGCCCTATACGGCACGTTTTCAACAGTTGTACAAGAAACGTATAACATTGCCGGTATTCGAATATCAAACGGATTTTATGCGTTTGTTAAATAATCATCAGTGTATTGTGTTGGTGGGTGAGACAGGTTCCGGCAAGACAACACAAATACCCCAGTGGTGTGTGGAATATGCTGTATCTAAGGGTAAGAAGGGGGTATCTTGTACCCAACCTCGTCGTGTGGCTGCTATGTCAGTGGCCCAACGTGTTTCCGAAGAAATGGATGTTAATCTTGGTGAAGAAGTGGGTTACTCTATACGTTTTGAGGATTGCTCCTCACCCAAGACTTTGTTGAAATACATGACAGATGGTATGTTGTTGCGAGAGGCCATGTCGGATCCCATGTTGGAACAATATCAGGTTATCTTATTGGATGAGGCTCACGAAAGGACTTTGGCTACGGATATCTTAATGGGTGTTTTAAAGGAGGTTATTAGACAAAGAAATGACTTAAAACTAGTGGTGATGTCTGCCACTTTAGATGCTGGCAAATTCCAGCAGTATTTCGATAATGCTCCTCTCATGAATGTACCCGGTAGAACCCATCCAGTAGAAATTTTCTATACTCCTGAACCCGAACGTGATTATCTAGAAGCGGCCATACGTACTGTTATACAAATACACATG
The DNA here is from genome assembly GCF_022045245.1 of Lucilia cuprina. Taxonomy (NCBI): domain Eukaryota; kingdom Metazoa; phylum Arthropoda; class Insecta; order Diptera; family Calliphoridae; genus Lucilia; species Lucilia cuprina. The sequence goes on from NC_060954.1 coordinate 10,669,927, forward strand.
TGCGAAGATATAGAGGGTGATATCCTTATGTTCCTCACGGGTCAGGAGGAAATCGAAGAGGCTTGTAAACGTATTAAACGTGAAATAGATAATTTGGGTTCTGAAATAGGTGAACTCAAGTGTATACCATTATATTCCACCTTGCCACCTGCTTTGCAGCAGCGTATTTTCGAACCAGCACCACCACGCAGTGCCAATGGTGCCATTGGCCGTAAAGTGGTAGTATCCACTAATATTGCTGAAACTTCATTGACCATTGATGGTGTAGTCTTTGTCATCGATCCCGGTTTTGCCAAACAAAAAGTCTATAATCCTCGTATACGTGTAGAGAGTTTATTAGTTTCACCCATTTCAAAGGCTTCGGCTCAACAGAGAGCTGGTCGTGCCGGTCGTACTCGCCCCGGAAAATGTTTCCGTTTGTATACGGAAAAGGCCTATAAGAATGAAATGCAAGATAATACATATCCGGAAATTTTGAGATCTAATTTAGGTAAGTTGTATTTATTTTTTTCATATTCAATTACTTATTTACTTACTTAGAACCGGTTTTATAACTTAAAACTAAAGGAGGACATTTTAACTTAACTTTTTCCTTCAGCAAGAACTGTCTTTATTTCTTATTTAATTTTCAAAAAGTTAATTATTGTGTAACAAAAGAGTAGTATTATACATTTTATAGAAAAAATAGAAAAAGTGGTAACATCGAATATACTTTTATCTTTACGTTCATCACAACAACATCACAAAAAACTAAAATCATCAACAAAAGTAGTCTTTTCCTCAATTGGAAAAGTTCGACCTTTTGTCTTTTACCGTATTTGTTTTTAAACTGATTTTGTTAATATATACTCTTACCACATAAATATCAAATTTGTATACCCTACAACACTATAGTGGGTAGGGTATTATGCCGATTGGCATACCTTAAAGTATACCGTCCGTCTGTCCGTCCGTCATGTAAACCTTGTAATCAATCTACAGGCCGCAATTTTAAAGATAATTGAATGGAATTTGGTACATGATCTTCTATTGTCCCAGGGACGAAACCTATTGAAAATTATTAACATCGGTCTATCATTTATACAACTGAACCCCCGAATAGAGCTTGTAAACCTTATAACCAAACTACAGGTCGCAATTATGGATATAATTCAATGAAATTTTGCACATGATCTTTTATGGTATTGTAGACGAAGCCTATTGAAAATAGGCCCCATAGAACTGAACCCGCCAAATAGGGCGGGTACGAGTATATTAAGATACGAGTATATTAATTATGTTAATATACTCGTATCTCGACAAAAAACTGCAAAACCAAGTTCTATACTAGTCTTGATGACCCAGATGAACTTTTTAATTATAGGGCCTCATATGACCCTAGCCCCTCTAAAAAGTCCCCATCAAAATTTTACTTAAATATCCCCAGTTTTATTAAACATTAAATGGCTTTAGTATATCTGAGGCAAGGTACAATTCAATTTAAATGCTTTATTATGAAAACTAAATCACATTTTATTCGTATACAGGTGTATACGATATGGTTATGTGGTCGGCCTCGCCCGACTATAACTTCTTATTTGTTTTTTTTACGAAAATGTCGACTTAGACTTTTTCAATTCAATTGAAAATTGAAAATCAATTTGAAAGAACGACTTGCTTTCTTACTTACTTACTTACTTAGTTACTTACTTACTTACTTACTTACTTACTTACTTACTTACTTACTTAGTTACTTACTTACTTACTTACTTACTTACTTACTTACTACTTACTTACTTACTTACTTACTTACTTACATACTTACTTACTTAATTATTTCCTTACTTATTCCAACTTCTTTTTTTCTTCCAGGCACTGTCGTTTTACAACTCAAAAAATTGGGCATTGACGATTTGGTACACTTCGATTTTATGGATCCACCTGCACCTGAAACTCTTATGCGTGCCTTAGAACTTTTGAACTATTTAGCTGCTCTCGACGATGATGGTAACCTAACTGATTTAGGTGCGGTAATGTCCGAATTCCCATTGGATCCACAATTAGCCAAAATGTTAATAGCCAGTTGTCAGCACAATTGTTCGAATGAAATTTTATCAATTACGGCTATGCTGTCGGGTGAGATAAACTTTATTTTTTTATTTTATTTAAATATTTTAAATTTTTAACAAAAAGTAGGGTTAAAATGAAGCGATTTAGGCATAATGAAAGTTTAATTCCTTACAAATTGTTATATAATTGAAACAAATTTCTAGGGCAAATGTTTATTTACAAGAAAGCTATATTTAATTTAGAAAAAATTCAATATTTCGTATGAATATCTACAAAAAAAATTAATCAGAAAAAGCTAAACAATACAATTTAAAATAGGGGTTTGAAAAGGGAACACATAATTTGATACAAATCAGTCAGTCTTAATTTGATACACAACTCTCTTTGCGTTATAAACATAGTTTTGTTGGAAGTTGTGTTTATTGGCTAATAGGTTTACCCATTACTCTGAAGATAAAAACTTGTATTTTTTTAATAATTTTTAGACTGTTTTACACTTGAAAGTTTTTTTTTTCTCTAATCCTTAGTTTTAGTTAAAATGCAAAAGAAAAATTTCCCTTTATTTTAGAATAAACATTTGTCTTTTGCATTCACCACTGAACCTTCAGTTTCAATAGCGTTTAAATAACGAAAACACAAGTAACACTATCTTTTAAACTTTTAAAAAGAAAACTATTGTTTCTTAAACTAAAACCTTTTAACTTAAAGCAAAATCTTTGTTACTTGTGGCTTTTTTCTTAATTTTCAAAAGAAAACTAAAAACGTTCTTGAAACTCTTTGCTGAAAAACAAAACCTTTACAAAAACCTCTTCCTTTTATTGAAAATTTAGTTGACTTTAGCAGTGTTTATTCTATTGTTTATCATCACTATTTATAAAGAAATTCTTTAACAAAAAAAAAAAAAAACAAACACTTAAGTTTTAAACAATGAAAATGCTCTTAAACAAAAATTCAACTTGTGTCAACGGGTAAATGGTAAAATATTGTTGGTTTGCTTTCGAACAAAAAAAAAAAAATAAACTACAAACCAAATACCCCCAAACACAAAATGCTCTTCTTTTGTTTTTATCTCGTAACCATACAAAAATAAATCTAAAAAAAATAAAACATTTGTGATGATGATGATGACAACCCCACCAAATACTACAGTACCACAATGTTTTGTAAGACCCAATGAGGCCAAAAAAGCAGCAGATGAGGCTAAAATGAGATTTGCCCATATTGATGGTGATCATTTGACTTTACTTAATGTCTATCATGCCTTTAAGCAGAGTAAGTATTTGTTTATTTTCCAAACAAAAGAAAAAGTTATATTTCCTTTCTTACCTTACCCCCCCACCCATCATCATCAGGCAGTGAAGATCCCAATTGGTGTTATGAAAATTTCATTAATTTCCGTTCTTTAAAATCAGCCGATAATGTGCGTCAGCAATTGGCTCGCATTATGGATCGTTTCAATTTAAAACGCAGCAGCACAGAATTTACTTCCAAGGATTATTATGTCAATATACGTAAAGCCTTAGTACAAGGTTTCTTTATGCAGGTGGCACATTTAGAGCGTACTGGTCACTATCTTACCATTAAGGATAATCAAATTGTACAACTACATCCTTCAACATGTCTGGATCATAAACCCGATTGGGTTATTTATAATGAATTTGTGCTCACTACTAAAAATTATATACGTACCGTTACAGATGTTAAGCGTAAGTAAATTAAACATCATTTTAACCTTAAATATAATATATTTTATTATAACTTATAGCTGAATGGCTTTTAACATTGGCTCCTCAATACTATGATATGAATAATTTCCCTCAATGTGAGGCCAAACGTCAATTGGAAATGTTACAGCAACGACTGGAATCTAAACAATATCAAACCGGTTTTTAAACGCACTTTAATTTTGCAGTCTTTTATTTTAATACTTTTATTAATATTTCTTTTTATTATTAAATATTATTACTTTTATACGTTTTACGTACATATATAGTTTTTATTTTTATTATATAAGTTTTTTTTCTTTGAATGATAAAAAAATAATATATAGAAAAAAATTCGAAATTCATTTGGGGATTTCAAACCTGCGATTATAAAACTTATTTCCATTACACCTTAAAAAAAGAAAAATAACCGACCGAACTAATTAAAAATTAATATATAGTTATACATGTGTAATTAAAAAAAAATAAGAAAAAACAAAATCTTAAGAATTTTTAAAACAAGTGTGTGTGTGTGTGAAAAGTGTTTTTGAAAAAAAATGTATCAACAACTACAAATAAATAGTAGTAAAACTACTTATTTATTTTTACAAACGCAATTTCTTATTGTTCTTAATAAAGTTGAAATAAAAAGATCGTTTTGATCTTAATGTAAAACAAAAAAAAAAAAAGATTTTAATGGAAATCGTCGGTTTCAATGTTTTTTTGGAGTATCGCGAAACGTGTACATGATGAAGGATTATTGGAAACAGATTGTAAGTGATAAATTTTAAAAGATGCAATAAATAGAATTGGATGGAAATTTCGATATGTGTTGATTTCGGAAATGCCTTCATTATAACATGAAGGTTGGATTCAATTTACACTGATCGAACGAAATCTGAACATTTATTCGAATTACAATGCAAATCCAAAAAGAAGACTAACAAAATATTGATCTTAATTGAAGTACGGCAGCATCAATATGGCCTATTGAAGGCGGTCGCAGGATACCGCATGAATGTCAAACTTGGAGGTCGTCCATCGCTCATAGCAGACACGGAAGAAAACCTGCCGCGGAAAAAAAGAGTAGTTCTGGCACACCTTAGATCGGGATGGAGCAACAGGCTCAATGTCTACTGGTCACGTATGTACGAATGTCCTGCATGTGGTCACAGGGCCCTCATGACACCCACTCCAAATGGATTTATGGACGCATCCAGTTTAATTTGGATATTGATGTAGAACCCCCCAACTAGATTATTGTATAGTTTTAGCTGCTACAACAACAAGAACTATTGAACGTAATTGATAGATCTTTGAAACAATTTCCAATTAAAGTGCCGATCTGTTGAATGGTAACCTGAAGTGAATAATTAAGTTCTTTACTGCACTAAATCTGAAGCAAAATTTACAAAATTTGGGCTAAAGGATCCCAAACGCCGACTTTGCACCACACAGAATTAAATATTACAACTGGAGTTATATCAGGAATGATCTTTGGAAGGAAGGAAAACATACTCAATTATGAACAGGATACGTTGGATGAATTCTAGTATATGAATGACTCAATGTCTTGCAGATCGTTAATCTCCCAACTGGGAAATCAGAGTAGTTTTGACACAACCAGCTTAAGGTCAGGCCCCAATGGATTCTATCATATCTAAATTTGGAAACACATTCAAAGGAGTGCCTCAATGTTGTTCTTGGAGATCGTAAATCTTTCAACTGGAAAATCACAGTAATTGTGTCACAACTTAGATCGGGATAAGAGTACCGTGACGAAGATGTTCTTGGAGATTGCTAATCTTTCAACTGAAAATTCAGAGTGGTTATGACACAACTGAGATCGGAATAAGGCAAGAGCTTACACCGTGATATTCCTAATGAATACCCAGGTCGAGGTCAATGGTACTAAATACGAATTTAACTGTCCAGTTTTCATAAGCACATTGTCAAAATTGTTTATAGAAGCATCCAGTTGAAATGTCACTATTTGCAGATCTTAATAACGTTTCATTTAAATAGATTGATAACGTGAATTAACCATTAATTTCACTAAAGTTGATCTAGTGTAAAATTAAATTTTAAGGTTCTTATTTGATAACAATTTATCACAGGTTTATAAGACAATTTTTCATACAAAATTTGTTCAATAAACCTTTGATAAATTGTTATGAATAAGCCAGTAAGTCTTTATAAATGCCTGATTCTTTTTAACAATTCCATGTTTTAATATTCTTAAATTTATTGTTAAGTTTTGAACAAAAGCTTTAAAATTGACATAGAGGTTACAGATTTTAAAAGAAAACTTGGTTCTATAATAAGTACTGTATTAATTGGGGGGATTTTAACCATTACTTCTTTGAAATTGTATTAAGATTACCAAGTACGTAGCAATAGCTGAAGCCAACTGTAAATGATAAGAAAGTATATAGATTTATTCCTTCTCTTTTTTTGAAAGGAATTTGCTCTGCTTACCGAAGTTAAAAGCTGGCGATTAACTTGACATAAACCACAGGCTGAAAAACCACCATCAAGGACCAGCAATTGTTGCCAAAACTTTTTAACCTTTAGAAAAAGAAAATTAGCAATATTTTGGGTTTAAAACGTTTATGCTTTTTTACCTCTTCAGCCAATATAGGATCATGTACTATACGTTCTATTTCACATACTATGTGTATAGTTTTAGTAGATTCACGTGTTAATCGATGACACGGTTCCACTACCATTAGCAAACGACATGAATGAAATAATATCCATAGAACTTGTAGCCACACATAACCATTGTCCTTTTTACTTAAAAGTTCAATAAATAGAAAATATGAGGTGGCTACTAGATGTAGAAAACAGGAGATAAGAATGAATAAAACTGCCATACCATAGGCGCTGAAATTTTAGGAAATTGTTTTGAAAATCGTGAATGTTTAGAGATTAACCTTTTACCTTGCTACTATATTGACACATTTCACTAAAGTTTCATGACATTCCGCTAAAAGTTTTAATAAAATCGTTTTATTTTTACCTAAAAAAAAAACTTTAATTTCATAAATATTGTTAAAAGATTTTAAATATCCAATTACTAGATCCCTCTTGATAGTTTTCCGATGAAAACTTTGATAAACTAGCTTGCAAATTGGGCGTATTTAAAGTTGTTGTCTTAACGGTTGTAATCTTGACCTTTTCCTGGTTTTGTAAAACTTTTTGGCGATCTGCTTTAATGTTAGAAAATATATTTATAGCTTTTAGATATTGCGTTTTTAAAGTTTCAATACCTGGTAAATACGAATTTCTTAACATGATATTCAGGGCCTCAAAACGTCGGGCCAAACCAAGTGAAGTATTGGCAAAATTTATATGTAAACCCGTTAATATAAAATATAGACTATAGAATGGTATATACCACTGGACATTTAAATCTATAGTGATAGAGTTATGGAGGATTATTTTCTATAAAGATCTGAATTACTCTCAATTATTATATAACCAGCAAAATGTTTTTAATTAAAATCGTTTTCTTAACCTAAAGATCGGCCAAATAGTGGTAGTTGTCAAATTTTTTGTTTTCGATTATTTTAAATGCATTTTACTGGTATCTCCAATACTTTACCAGCGTTTTCTACGCCTGAATCCATATTTTCTACAAATCTTAACCAGGTCCATACATCCAAAGCTAAAAAAATTAAATTGTTTTTAGATTCGTAATAGAACTTTCTTTTATGGGTAGAGAACTCTAAAAATGAGTTAAATTGTTGTTCTATGCTTTAGCAGCTCCAGATACTTGTATAGCAGCAGTTCTATACAAATAATCTAGAGCGAAATAAGAGCATACGTGATCGAATAAGCTATCGTTTCGAAAACACATGACGATATCGGAATTAAGATAGTTTTCATATAAAATAAACTGAAAATCTATAAGATATCTCATTCCCTTCGTAGGAAGTAAAGATCCAATAAATAGAAAAAAAAATATAAAGAAAGGGAGGAGAAGACTGTAAGCAGGTCGACTTTCATGGGGTTTCAACCTAGATCCGTATAAGTTTTATAATAAATAAACTGTAAGGGAATCTGAATCTATCTATAAAAAGAATCTGAATCTATCTATCAAAGAAATTACTAATTCTGCTTATAAATCCTAGCAAATTGCAAGGCTTGAGTGTTACTATTATCCCCCACTTCGTCATCGAACCTATTTTTCAGAAGTTTCTCCCTGTACAGCATGGAACCTATTTCTCATTAATTTCAACCTGAATTTCTAAACTCTATGCTTTGGAGTTGTTTTAATCAGACAAAGAAAGGGAATTTGTCAACTGGTCTAGAAAAGAACCTCTCCAACCTGACTATAAATGATGTCCGAACCTGAATGTTTTTGTTGATCCGGGGGTTCTGTATTTAGCTTAGTACATAAATCCATTGGGCTACGTGAAGTAGAGTGGGCTGGACAGCTAAATATGTGGTGGATATCATGAGGACTCTGACCACATACTGGGCATATATTAGGGACGGCACGGTCTATGAGGGACCAGTAGTTAGTTGTGCCAGAGCAACTCTTTCTCCGCGGCAGGTTCTTCCAATTTCTGCTATAAGCATTGGTCGAAACTTCTAAGAACGTCATTCATGTGGTAACCTGAAACCGCAATATTGATGGCGTCTCTACGAATGTCGTTCAAAACTGTTGTATACGAACTCTGATCCAAGGGATCCAGCACATATTTTCATATGCTCTCCTTGTATACACGAAGGTTCTTCCTGACATGCCTCGGGGACTGATTCCTCCGGTGACATCCAAGGAGGAACTGTTTAGTCAGGAGGACCTTCGTCTCCTCGTTCAGCATAATTGTCTACTAACCGGCCAATTGTTCCTTTGTCCATTTCTCAAGTGCTGCCGGACCTTGTTTCTACTTCGCAATATGTGTGTGACTGCAGTGGCATAAGCTGAGGAGGTAAACAGGCTGTCAAAGCTGCCGGATAGCACTTTAAGGGCCTGGTTTCTACTTCGCAATCTGTGCGTGATTTCAGTGGCATGAGCTGAGGAGGTAAACAGGCTGTCAAAGGTAAACCCCAAGATCTTTGGGTGGTTTACAGTCGGTATTTGTGTTCCATCTACTACGACGTCTAAATTCAAGTTTATCTCATTCGTCCAGGTGGTGAAAAGTGCTAAAAATTTCGCTGTTAATAGTTTCAGGTTACGTCCAGTGAACAATCTGACAACTACAACTTCGGACCTGAATGATCGGGTTTGGTAAATAAGGACAAACTATTGAATTGTTTAAATTGACTTCGTCAATCCGACGAAGAATGGGATGGAGTGGTTCGCATAATATGTTATAATCCAGTATATTACTGACCCACTTATGGACAAAAGAGCGTATACTCATTCGTATACGTAGTTTGGTTGTCCTTACATTAGGTGTTGAACATAAGGTCTTTAATACTTTGCCATTTTTCTTAACTATTCCAGGAGCTGTAATAGTGTCATCTGAGTTGTTTTAATTTAATATGTAAAAGTTTTCTTATTCGATATCTCACGTCATCTTACTACCAAATTAACTCGATCATGTATGTCTTAATACATCTCCTCATAAGCTATATATACCCATTAAAACTACTTACATTTGTTTATTCACTTACCCAATAATATACTTATAGTGATCATGGGTATTAACAACATTAAAAACGATTTTAAACGTTCCATTTTTAGATTTGTTATAGAGCCTAAAGAGTCATCCACCTAAAGCGGGGGGGAAAAAGTTTCATACTCCTTAAAAGACTATAATTCCTCTTTTAAAACCCACCTTTTTCAATCGTGCATTTAAATCTTTTGTAGCATTCAAGCCTACGATTCCACATATAACACCAGCCACTATTGCCATTACTACCACCGATACATCCAAAGCGGTTACCACTTTTGAAGTGGCCGATTTCATTCTAAAAGATGCTCTATATATGTGAAATTTTAAGGCAATTCCAAATAAAATTTATATGATTATGCGTAAAAGTATTTTATAAAGCCAGAGAATAGAGAAGTTTTTTTTGTTAACAGTTTAAGAGAAATTTATGAAATGAAGATTTATAGATGAAAAGAGAAAAGAAATGAGAGTAAAAAGTTTTAAAAGAGAGACTTTTGAAGGAAAGTTATATTGATATTTTATTAAATGTTTAGATAATTCCGCTTTCTTAGAATAAAGCGAAAGTTATCGCTTCTTGAGTTCTATAAATTAAAAACTGTAAAGTAAATAGATTTTAGTATTAGAATAGTTATTAGTGAAATTGCTAAGTTTTAGTATAAAATTTTTGAAATACACACAAACACATACTCAAGGAAAATTTTGTTAAAACGTTACCTTACGGGTATTTTTGAAGTAGCATCGAATAATAGGCCTCGATATGTAAGACATACTGAAATATATGAAAATAAAGTTAATTTTTTTTAAATGAGTACAAAAATCTGCTAAATAAGACAATTATAAATGCTGTAAAACATTATCCGAAGAGATCGCGATATTCGCATAAAAACTCTGCTCTGGCACTTTTGGTTAAGGAAAGTCCTGAGCAGCTTAGATGAATAGAGATTAACAAAAGTCTCTGCAATAATGTTCTTCAAAAACTTCGTCATTTTCTTCGATATTCCTGCGAAAGAAACGACAACGATCTTGAAGTTCAAATCATAGCGCAACTAAAAACTTTAAGGCATTGAAGGACGCGTAACATATAGCACTCTTACTTAAAGAGATACCAGACTCTCCTAGGCGGATCAGTATTTTCTTAAAGATCAGATGACTTATAGTCGTTTTTGTGAATCGACCCTATGATTTCGTTGTCCTTGACCAGTAAAATCAAGTTAAACAAAACGGCTTTAGATTTTACTGATCGGGACTTCAATACTATTCTAGTAAGTTGGTCTAGAGAAAAACCTTTCCAGTTTCGCTTAGGTTTAATCAGTGTATTGACTTAATATCGGGAATTGAAAGGTTGACCTAGAGGAAAATCAAAAATTTATTATAAGAACCAGAACAGTGCTTGTGTGACAATTAAGGAAATGATTAGATAGTTTAGTTAACTACAGCTTAAAATCAAAATTTGGAAACTCTTGATATGCTTTGGTGTCTTTCCAACTCGAAAGAGCATGGAGATCGGTATGAGTGATTAAGTTCTTACCCCCCCCCCCCCCCCCCCCCCCCCGTGTTGTTACCTTTATGCATCTTCCATCATCTTACTGTTGTTGCAATACCGGGGAGAAGAGGTGCTACGAGTACCTCTATTCTGCCGGGACTAAAAACTAATGCAGATCATATGTAACCTAAAGTTATTTGACTTGGGGTCGAACCAGAGAACCACATAATCTGGTATCTCGAAAACCGGTAGCCTTGATGAATCTTCCCCCATCTCGATATTATTGCAATACCGGGGAAAAGAGGTGCTACCAGCACCTCAACTCAGCCAGGACTATAAACTGATGATGATCATATTTATCTTGGAGCTTTCCTTAGAAATGATTTGATATGGGATCGAACCATAGAACCACATATACTTGTAAGACGGGAACCGATTGGGCAGAGTTTTGGACTTTGTCCTGCCCTGGTTATTCGAGAAGTTCTTTTGGAGAACACGTTATGGAGGTGGTTTAAACCCAAGTTCGCGGTGATAAAATGTCGGTTAAAAATCTGATACACGTCGAAAGCTTTGATTCAGTATAAGTTCGGTGCTGTTGCCGAGGTCTTCAGATACATCACAGAGGAGTAACTGTGGGACTAAACGTTGGATGGATGAATATCGCCCAGTCAAGAGATATCCCACAGACTAGTGACTGGATTACTAAACGTTTAAAATAAGCTGATATCAATTGTTCATGTCCGGTTATGCACAGGGTTTACTCTGTTCATACCAGATTTACTACAGTATGTTCTGTGTGATTAAGAACAAGACCTCGGCTTACTTAATGGATTCGTTTTTCGTTCTACCGATTATGTCTCTATGTGTTTTTGTAGTCTCAACAGTGGTATTCCATTTGTTTGGTTGTATACCGAAATGATGCCTCTCGGAAGATAAGCATAGATAGCTCGACTAACTAGAGATTATTGTTAGACATAAGTAGTCTTCAGCTAATAGAGAACTGGAGTTAAACTTAGAGTTCTTCTGGAGGAGTAGATGTTATTATGCCGAAGTTTCAAAATATTATTGAACCTAAACGTTCTGCTTAATCGGTGTATCCGAGGAACATACAATTTCTTCAAGTTTTTCTAAGGAAAACCATTACGATGTGATCCTTGATTTGATTCCTCTCGAAATGTCACTGAAATAGAGTGAACACAGTTCAATGATCCCCCATGTCATGTTAAGAAGGATTTATGTATACCGGCAGAACATACAGAGTAATAAACGGGATGTTTTGGATCTCCATTTGCATAAAAATTTATTTAGTTTAAATCAGTTTTGTAGTCCATATTATTAGGGCATAATGAAGAAGGGGACAAAATAGATATTTATATAGTTTTTTATCAATTTTGTAGGTCATATTATTAAGGGCTATTATTGCGTAATAACCTAAAAGGTGACAAATTTTAGTACAAAGTGTTTAGTATTAAGTGTTAAGCTCATTTTTCCAAACCTGCTCATAACTCTGTTACATATCTGTATGATCAATCGAGCCCAGTGCGCTTAAGGCTTATTCTGGCTATTACTTTTCGTTTGAGGCGGACAAATCCAAAGTTCGCTATTCATAAGAACTAATAGTCATAACGGGCCTTAAGCATAATAATTCCGAATGGACATACAGATATACATATGTATAACAGAATTATGAGCAGGTTTGGAAAAATGGACTTAACACTTAAAATTGAACTCTTTGGAGTAAAATTTGTCGCCTTCTGCGTTATGTCCTAATAATGGCCCTTATTATATGGCACTATGGCCTAAAATTTACATTGTTTATAATATTTTAAAAGCAATTTTAATGAACGTATTATATCCGAAAGTGACGCATATAAAACGCTTGTTTACTGAAAAAGTTCGCATGATATTTTGAAGTTGATTTTATTATTTAAAATAATTAATTATAATTAAATGCTATTAAATAGAAAATGACGTTTTTATTAAATAAAAAATTAAAACGTATAAAAGTTATAAATTTTGAAACAAAACGGGTTTTACGCTTTAAAAATAGTTTTAAGATCATTAATCCGATCTTATAGGTTAACATTTTGTTAATTTTTACAAATTTTTGATGAAAAATATTATTAGTTTTTTTAATCTTCTATTAAATTTACCCATTATTGATGATAAAGCGGCGGCATAAAATATAAACGGAATACTTCTCTGTATAACATAAACACCTTTCGAAGTTTTACGCACCGAATAGGGAGCCAAAGCCAATAACTTACTAACGAAAAATATACTTATTGAAGATTGAGATATTTCCATTTTCTTCTTTTTTTATTTTTAATCAAATTTCCCTTTCGTTTAATTTTATAAACTGTTATGTTAAACTTCACACTTTAAACTACAAATTACAACTGTAATTAAGGGATTTCATAGATGAAATTTCGTTTAAATTTTATTTACACATCGAAGTACGTTTTTATAGTTTGTAATTGTTGTAAATAAAATATCCTTGTACAGCTTTTTAAATAGCGTGTGCAAAAAAAAGCAGTGGACAAAATGGCAACATATTGTACAATTCTTTTAGATTTTTATGCAAATAATAGACACAGTTTTATTAACTGGTTGTTGTGCGGTGAATAAACAACAGGGAGGTCTTATATATGGTGCCATGGTTTTAGAAGTTTTAGACTACTTTATAGATCAGTCTTTAGAATACTCTATAGATCAGTCTATAGACTACTCTATAGATCAGTCTATAGACTACTCTATAGATCAGTATATAGACTACTCTATAGATCAGTCTATAGACTACTCTATAGATCAGTCTATAGACTACTCTATAGATCGGTCTATAGACTACTCTATAGATCGGTCTATAGACTACTCTATAGATCAGTCTATAGACTACTCTATAGATCAGTCTAGAGACTACTCTATAGATCAGTTTATAGACTACTCTATAGATCAGTCTATAGACTACTCTATAGATCAGTCTTTAGACTACTCTATAAATCAGTCTATATACTACTCTATAAATCAGTCTATAGACTACTCTATAGATCAGTCTACAGACTACTCTATAGATCAGTCTATAGACTACTCTATAGATCAGTCTATAGACTACTCTATAGATCAGTCTATAGACTACTCTATAGATCAGTTTATAGACTACTCTATAGATCAGTCTATAGACTACTCTATAGATCAGTCTATAGACTACTCTATAGATCAGTCTATAGACTACTCTATAGATCAGTCTATAGACTACTCTATAGATCAGTCTATAGACTACTCTATAGATCAGTCTATAGACTACTCTATAGATCAGTCTATAGACTACTCCATATATCAGTCTATAGACTACTCTATAGATCAGTCTATAGACTACTCTATAGATCAGTCTATAGACTACTCTATAGATCAGTCTATAGACTACTCTATAGATCAGTATAGATCGGTCTATAGACTACTCTATAGATCAGTCTATAGACTACTCTATAGATCAGTTTATAGATTACTCTATAGATCAGTCTATAGACTACTCTATAGATCAGTCTATAGTCTACTCTATAGATCAGTCTATAGACTACTCTATAGATCAGTCTATAGACTACTCTATAGATCAGTCTATAGACTACTCTATAGATCAGTCTATAGACTACTCTATAGATCAGTCTATAGACTACTCTATGGATCAGTCTATAGACTACTCTATAGATCAGTCTATAGACTACTCTATAGATCAGTCTATAGACTACTCTATAGATCAGTCTATAGACTACTCTATAAATCAGTCTATAGACTACTCTATAGATCAGTCTATAGACTACTCTATAGATCAGTTTATAGACTACTCTATAGATCAGTCAACAGACTACTCTATAAATCAGTCTATAGACTACTCTATAGATCAGTCTATAGACTACTCTATATATCAGTCTATAGACTACTCTATATATCAGTCTATAGACTACTCTATAGATCAGTCTATAGACTACTCTATAGATCAGTCTATAGACTATATAGATCAGTATAGATCGATCTATAGACTACTCTATAGATCAGTCTATAGACTACTCTATAGATCAGTTTATAGACTACTCTATAGATCAGTCTATAGACTACTCTATAGATCAGTCTATAGATTTATAGAGTAGTCTATAAATA
The DNA here is from genome assembly GCF_022045245.1 of Lucilia cuprina. Lineage (NCBI taxonomy): Eukaryota > Metazoa > Arthropoda > Insecta > Diptera > Calliphoridae > Lucilia > Lucilia cuprina. The sequence continues at coordinate 10,684,944 of NC_060954.1, forward strand.
TATAGACTATAGACTAATCTATAGTAGAGTAGAGTAGTATATAGACTGATCTATAGAGTAGGCTATAGACTGGTCTATATACTGATCTATAGAGCATTTTATAGACTGGTATATTGTGTGATCTGTATACTAGTCTATTTGATTGATCAATAGTCTGGTCTATGGAGTGATCTATAGACTATTTTAAAGATTGATTAATAGGCTGGTCTGTATACTGATCTATAGACTGATCTTGGACTAATCTATAGACTATTCTATTAACTGATCAATGGACCAGTCTATAGTGTAATTTTTAAGTCTTAAAGAGAACTGAAATTCTAAGGTAGCACATTGTGAATTCTATTCTATTGACTGATAAATGGACCAACCTATAGTCTAATTTTTAGGTCTTAAAGAGAACTGAAATTCTAAGGTTGCACATTCTGATTTATTTTCCATGAATGGGGAAAATGAAAAATATTTCAAAACTTTTTTACTTTAACACATCGATTTCAAAATTTATAAGATTTTTTTTTCTTAAATTTGAAAATTTGCTATTCAGAATTTAAAGGAAATTTTATTTCTATTATTTATTTTTAATAAATTGTTGCAACCACGTCTCTTTTGTATTCCCCTAATTATCACCTTTTTGTTATAGGTATTTTTTTTAATATTGTAAATAATTATTAAATGTAAATTAAATACAAGAGGGTAGCAGTTAAAATGACAAAACACTCAATGTAAACAATTTCTCGACAATTTCAGTCTATAGACTACTCTATATATCAGTCTATAGACTACTCTATAGATCAGTCTATAGACTACTCTATAGATCAGTCTATAGACTATATAGATCAGTATAGATCGATCTATAGACTACTCTATAGATCAGTCTATAGACTACTCTATAGATCAGTTTATAGACTACTCTATAGATCAGTCTATAGACTACTCTATAGATCAGTCTATAGATTTATAGAGTAGTCTATAAATATATAGACTATAGACTAATCTATAGTAGAGTAGAGTAGTATATAGACTGATCTATAGAGTAGGCTATAGACTGGTCTATATACTGATCTATAGAGCATTTTATAGACTGGTATATTGTGTGATCTGTATACTAGTCTATTTGATTGATCAATAGTCTGGTCTATGGAGTGATCTATAGACTATTTTAAAGATTGATTAATAGGCTGGTCTGTATACTGATCTATAGACTGATCTTGGACTAATCTATAGACTATTCTATTAACTGATCAATGGACCAGTCTATAGTGTAATTTTTAAGTCTTAAAGAGAACTGAAATTCTAAGGTAGCACATTGTGAATTCTATTCTATTGACTGATAAATGGACCAACCTATAGTCTAATTTTTAGGTCTTAAAGAGAACTGAAATTCTAAGGTTGCACATTCTGATTTATTTTCCATGAATGGGGAAAATGAAAAATATTTCAAAACTTTTTTACTTTAACACATCGATTTCAAAATTTATAAGATTTTTTTTTCTTAAATTTGAAAATTTGCTATTCAGAATTTAAAGGAAATTTTATTTCTATTATTTATTTTTAATAAATTGTTGCAACCACGTCTCTTTTGTATTCCCCTAATTATCACCTTTTTGTTATAGGTATTTTTTTTAATATTGTAAATAATTATTAAATGTAAATTAAATACAAGAGGGTAGCAGTTAAAATGACAAAACACTCAATGTAAACAATTTCTCGACAATTTCATAAAATACTAGTTTGTTAGACAAATAAAATGTTGTTATTGTTATTATTTTATATGTAATTTTTATTTGTTTACCATTAAAAATCTAACAGTTATTTAGCGAATTTATGACGAATTTAAAAAAAAAAGAAGTTATTTGCCTAGACCACGTAATACGTGAAAGGTAATAGTTGAAATAACTAAGAAGTTTTAAGGAAAGTTTCTTAAAAAGTTAAAAGATTTTTTTTAACAAAAAACACAATTTTTAAACAAGTTTCAGTGTAAAAAATATCATTTTATTTATTTGAGTAAAAAAATAACCAGTATTTTTTTTATATTTTAATACATTTATCAAAATTTCAATACTTAACAAACAGTATTGGCATTGAAAATTTCAATCCAATAACCATCGGGATCCTTAATGAAAGCCAAACCCTTCATACGACCATCATCGGGTTTCTTAACGAAATCAACGCCCATTTCTTCGAATCTAATTCAAGAATAAAAAAAAAGATTTTTGTTTGTTATTTTCGTAAAATTTTAAAATTAATAAGCTACAACATTTTACCTTTTGCAAGCAGCATAAACATCTGGCACCATAATACCAATATGACCAAAACCACGGGGATCTGAATTACCATTATGATAAGATTGATCAGGATCACTTTCAGTGCCCCAATTACTAAAATAAATATAAATAGAAGTTTTTAGTGAAAATAGGAAAATTTTGTTAACTATATGTTTAGTAAGAAAAGGTTCTAAACTGTTGTCTGGTCTATAATGTGTCTTAGATTCTAGACTAAATTCTTGTCTGTAGTCTGGACTATATCGTTTTTAATAGTCTAGTCTTTTGTAAATTCTATAGACTAGTCTATTCTTAATTTATAGTCAACATATATCCTAGTCTGTAGTCTAGTCTGCAGTCAAGTCTATATTGTTGTCTACAGTCCAGTCTGTATCATAGTCTATAGTGTGGTCTATAGTCTATTGTATTGTCTAATGGATTGTCTAGTTTAGTTTATAGTCTAGTATATAGCCTATTACAGTCTATAGTCTGATCTATATTCTAGTCGATTCTCGGATCTATAGTCTAGTTTATATTCTATAGTCTTTTTTCCAGTCCTTAGTACAGTTCAGTTTACAGTCTAGTCTACAGTCTAGTCTGTAGTCTAGTCCACAATCTAGTCTATTGTCTAGAGACTAGAATATGGACTGGACTATGGAAGAGACTATAGTCTAGTTTATAAAAAATAGTTAATAATCCAGTCTATAATCTAGTCTTTAGTCTGGTCTATAGTCTAGTCTACAGACTAGTCTATAGTCTAGTCTATAGTCTAGTCTATAGTCTAGTCTATAGTCTAGTCTATAGTCTAGTCTATAGTCTAGTCTATAGTCTAGTCTATAGTCTAGTCTAGTCTATAGTCTAGTCTATAGTCTAGTCTATAGTCTAGTCTAGTCTATAGTCTAGTCTATAGTCTAGTCTATAGTCTAGTCTATAGTCTAGTCTATAGTCTAGTCTATAGTCTAGTCTATAGTCTAGTCTATAGTCTAGTCTATAGTCTAGTCTATAGTCTAGTCAATAGTCTAGTCAATAGTCTAGTCTATAGTATAGTTTATAGTCTAGTCTATAGTCTTGTCTATAGTCTAGTATATAGTCTAGTCAATAGTCTAGTCTATAGTCTAGTCAATAGTCTAGTCTATAGTCTAGTCTATAGTCTAGTCTATAGTCTAGTCTATAGTCTAGTCTATAGTCTAGTCTATAGTCTAGTCTATAGTCTAGTCTATAGTCTAGTCTATAGTCTAGTCTATAGTCTAGTCTATAGTCTAGTCTATATTCTTGTCTATAGTCTAGTCTATAGGCTAGTCTATAGTCTAGTCTATGATCTAGTCTATAGTCTAGTCTAAACTCTAGTCTATAGTCCAGTCTAGTCTATAGTCTAGCCTACCCTATAGCCTGGTCTATAGTTTAGTCTATAGTCTGTTTTATTGTCTAGTCTATAGTATTTTCTATAATCTAGTCTATATTCTGTTCTATAGTCTAGTCTATAGTCTAGCCTACATTCTATATTCTGTTCTATAGTCTAGTCTATAGTCTATCCTACAGTTCAGTCTAGTCTAGTCTATGATCTAGTCTAAACTCTAGTCTATAGTCTAGTCTAAACTCTAGTCTAATGTTTAGTCTAAAGTTTAGTTTATAGTCTAGTCTATAGTCTAGTCTATAGTCCAGTCTAGTCTATAATCTAGTTTATAGTCTAGCCTACCCTATAGCCTGGTCTATAGTTTAGTCTATAGTCTGTTTTATAGTCTAGTCTATAGTATTTTCTATAGTCTAGTCTATTGTCTAGTCTATATTCTGTTCTATAGTCTAGTCTATAGTCTAGCTTACAGTTCAGTCTATAGTCTAGTCTATAGTCAAGTATATGGTCTAGGCTATAATCTTGTTTACAGTTTAGTCTAGTCTACAGTCCAGTATATAGTCTAGTTTAAAATTTTGTTTAAAGTGTAGCCTATAGCTTAGTCTGCAGTTAAGCCTGTATTCTAGTGTGCAGTCAAGTCTATATTGTTGTCTACTGTCTATTCTATAATCTGGTCTATAGTTTAGTCTATAGTCTATTATATAGTCTAGTTAATATATAGTCTAGTCGACTGTATAGTTTAGTCTATTATATAGTCTTGGCTATTGTGTAGTCTATGGACTAATCCTTAGTGTGGTCTATAGTCTGTCTATAGATTGTCTATGGTCTAGTGTATAATATAGTCTGGTTTATAATTTGGTCTCTAATGTATTCTGTAACATAGACTATAGTTTATTCTATATTCTAGTCTATAGTGTACTTTGTAGTCTAGTTTATAGTCTATAGTTTAATCTATATGGACTATAGTCCAGACTATACTCACTATGATGTAGGCTATAGTCTGCACTATAATCTGGAGTAAAAAATGTACTAAAGTCTGATCTATAGTTTATTTTATATAGTCTTTACTACTTTGTGCTTTATAGTGCTGATTTGATAGTACATTACTTTAGTACTTTTCCCAGAATTTCTTTAAAAAACATTCTGTATAGCCCCCTACCCACTAGTAAAATTGTCTTACGCATACGTAAAAGTAATAAATCTTTATCTTTATAATGCGTAAGTTCAAAGTCTTTTTTTTTGTAACTTACTGTGTCAATTCAACTGTTGCCTTACGGCTCATGGCCCATTTAGTGCGTTCCTTTTGATCTTTTGGCACATCCGCGGGATTTTCATAACTAAAAGTAAAAAAACAAAAATATATTTAAACTAATGTTTGTTTACAAACCCCATTGTCTAACTAACCCCATAAAATACAAAGAGAATTTTGCTTCGGGGAAATCCAATTTCACCAACAAGGTCATGCCCAAAACTCCGGTATAGAAAGGCAAAGATTTGCGTGGATCTTTAATGCGGTACATGGTCTGTTGGAAAAGGAAATCCTAAAAAGCACAACAACACATTGACAAATAGGTTAGTTTTAGTATATTAACAAATTAAATTAACTTTTTTTAAACAAACCTTAGTAGAAGGATCTGCTGTTTTGCATAATTCATCAGCTTCCGAATTAGTTAAACCCGTAACTTCAGCCATTTTTCTGTAAATTTTTCACCTTTAAATTTTAAATGAACTATTAGCTAATTATTAAAAAAAAAGAATAATCTAGATTGTTTAATTTTAAAATTTAATAATTTATCAAGTGTTAGAACTTACTACCTCTTATAGAATTAGTTGTGGCAATAACAACCAAAATGGGGAGAGAGATAATGATATCAGATATGAGGAATGAATGAATAAGTTCACCAGATGTTTTTAAGCTTTTTTGTACAAAAAAGCTTTTGCTAAACATACCCTATGTTACAGGGGTGAACAAATAGGGGCACCAAGTAATATTTTTAATATATATTTTAGATTTTAAACTTTTTCTGACATAAATTATTCTTTACTTATTTAAAGAAAATAATTTAAAATTTATATAAAAACTTGCTAGAATTTTCTTTAGAATTTAACTTTTTATAATAATTTGTTTACAATCAATTTGTTTGTTGAAAAATTACTCGAAAAATTTATTTCAAACCAAATTTTATAGAAAATAATATAAAGATTTTTTTAAGAAATTTACAACATACAAACTTACAACTTACAAAACGTAATTACGATCGAAATATAGAATAAGCCAATCGTAAAGCATTGAAACGAAATGGAATTGCTTCTTCTATTTCTAACGATTTAGTTTTTTGTTCGAATACCTTTTTTCGATCATTGCGTAACTGAATGCGTAAACGTTAACAAAATGCAGAAAAGGGGAGATAATATTTCTAAGCTTTTAATCTACTTTGTAGACTAACCTGTAGTCTATTCTATACTATAATAAATCATAGAGTTAATTCTATAGTTTAGACTTTAGTGTAGTCTGTAATCTATAGACAAGTTTTAGTCTAGTCTATATTCCAGTCTCGTTTAAAGTTTTGTCTATTGTCTAGTCTATAGTTTAGTCTATAGTCCAGTCTATGGTCTAGTCTGTAATCTATGGTCTGCTCTAGACTCAACTGTTTAGTCGAATTTTTAATATAGCCTGCAGTTTAATCTATAGGCTAGCCCATAGTCTAGTTTGTAATCTAGTCTATAGTGTAGTTTATAGCGTCGTCTATAGTCAGTTTGTAGTATATTAGTTTAAAGTCTATAGTTTTGTCTGTATTATTCTTTTCTATAGTCTAGTCTGTAGTCAGTCCATATTATAGTTCATTCTCTAGGCTATAATCTAGTCTATAGTCGAGTGGGTAGTCTAATACCTTGTTTATTCTATAGCCTAGTCTATTGTCTAGCCTATAGTCTAGAATATAGTCTATTCTATACCTATAGTTTAGTATTCTATTCTGTTGTCTAGTCTTTAGTCTTATCTATAGTCTAGTCTTTAGATTAGTCTATAGTCTAATCTACAGTTTAGTCTTTAGTCCAGTCTATAGTCTAGTCTTTAGTCTATAGTCTAGTCTATAGTCTAGTCTTTAATCTTGTTTATAGTATAGTCATTATTCTAGTCTCTAGTTTAGTCTCTGGGATGTAGTCTAGTATTTAGACTAGTCTATAGTATATTTAGACTAGCCTATAGTCTGGTATTTAGACTAGTCTCTAGTCTAGTCTATAGTCTAATATTTAGACTAGTCTATAGTCTAGTCTTTAGACTAGTCTATAGTCTAGTATTTAGACTAGTCTATAGTCTAGTCTATAGTCTAGTATTTAGACTAGTCTGTAGTCTAGTATTTAGACTAGTCTGTGGTCTAGACTTTAATCTAATTTTTTGTCTGGTCTTTAGTCTACTACATATTCTAATCTATAGTTAAGTCTAGTCCCTAGTTTACTCTCTGGGTTATAGTCTCGTCTAGTCTATAGTGTAGTCTGTAGTCTAGTTCTTAGACTAGTCTTGTCTATACTATAGTCTTTAGTCTAGTCTGTGGGCTATTGTCTAGTCTTTAGTCTACTCTACAGTATAATATTTAGACTAGTCTATATCCAAGTATTTAGACTAGTCTATAGTCTAGTATTTGGTCCAGTATATAGTCAAGTCTTTAGACTAGTCTGTAGTCTAGTCTTGTATATACTGTAGTCTTTAGTCTATATATAGTCTAGTCTTTAGTCTATATATAGTCTGGTCTTTAGACTCGTCTATAGTCTGGTCTATTGTCTAGTCTTTATTCTAATTTTTAGTCTAGTCTATAGTTTAGTCTAGCCTCTAGTTTATTCTCTGCGCATAGTCCCGTCTAGTCTATAGTGTAGTCTAGTCTTGTCTATACTACAGTCTTTAGTCTAGTCTCTGGGCTATAGTCTAGTCTTAAGTCTACTCTATAGTCTAGTATTTAGACTAGTCTTTATACAAGTATTTAGACTAGTCTATAAACAATTATTTAGACTAGTCTGTAGTCTATAGTCTAGTCTATAGTCTAGCCTTTAGTCTAGTCTAGAGTCTAGTCTTTAGTCTGGTCTTTAGTTTAGTCTCTGGGCTTATAGGCTAGTCTATTCTATTCAGTCTTGTTGAGATAAGAATTAGGAAAACTGTCCTGACCTGGAATTACACTGTCATTGAATTTTACTCCCTGATAAATTAGACAATTTATTTTATATATATAGATATATTTTATTAGAATAATATGCAAAAAATGTTTTTTGTTTTCTTTTTTTATTTTTATTTTCTGGTCTCATAAATTGTTACTCTTCCATTCATGGTTTCTTTGTTTTGCTTTGTAGTATTTTTTTTTCTTCTTTTTTAGTTTCATTTTATTTATAATTAACTCTTAAATTTACTAAATTCAATGAAAAAATATTAATAAATTAAAAAAATATTTATATATTTATAATAAAAAAATCAATTAATCATTTTAAAATGGGCAATAATCAAAAATATCATTAAAATATTACAAAAAAATAATAATAAGTTAAAAAATATATAACAGCGGAAAGTGGCTAAAAACATGTTGGTAAACTTAAAAAAATTCAAAAGGAATCAAAAGCACATTTAAGAAAAATTATTTTGTATTTTATAAGAATTTCAACTATAATTTATTTATAATAATTAGTTTAAACTAAATAATAATTAAAAAATATATATATATTCTTACAAAAAAGAAAAAAAAAAGCGAAAACATTTTACTAATATTACTCAATACACACTATTTCGTTATTAGCATTTAAAAATTATAAAAAAAACAAATATTTAATAATTATATTTATATAAAAAAATTACACCATTTATTTAAAAACAAAAGAAAGTTTCTCAGGGGGAAGGGGTAGGAGTAGAAAGAGCATTTTAAATGTAAAATATAAACAAAATATTTAAAGAAATCATTCTTTGAAAACATTCTTTAAATATTTGTTTTTTTAACAAAAAAAAAAAAACAATTAAATGTTTTATAAATAGCAATTGTTTTTGTTTTTAATTTCTCTGTAGTTGTTGTTATTTTTTCCAGTACTAAAATCTTTAATTGTTAAAAACTGTTTAAAAACACAAAGTTTTAATATAATTGTTTAATAATATTTATATATATTTAGATAATAATCATAAAAACTAATTATTTAAAGGTTTTTGTTTGTATTTTACTTAATTATCTTTTTCTTCTTTATTTATACTTTACAAAGTGTTAGTGTGTGTGTGTGTGTGTTGGTTTCTTTTGAAATTAGTTTTATCAATTTTTTGTGTATAATTTTATTTTTATTTAAATATTTTATTTAGATTTTCTTTTTACAAAAATATACTATTATTTTTAATTTAATTTATTTTCTATTGTTTATTAGATTAAGTGGTGTTTGTTTGTTTTTATTTTGTGGTTGTTGTGTTCTTTTTATTAATAAATCTTTTGTTTTTTTTTTATTTTTTTATATTTAAACTAATCGGAATCATCATCGGACGAGTTTGATGATAATTGTAAATCATTTTGTAATAAATCATTAGGAAAACCACCATTAGTTACAAAATTTCCACCACCTCCTCCTCCTCCTACTGTAATATGCTGTTGATTATTATTGAAATGATTATTTTGTTGGTATTGCATCTGTGGTGAAGATGTCGTCATTGGTGCCATACCCAAATTAGGCAGTTGATTCATTTGATTAATAGCAGCTCTTGTCGGTCTATCATCTTCTGTGCTGTCATCGGAATCGGAGCCACTTTCACTACCACTCGATTCGGATTCTGAACTGGAAGTTGATGAACTTAAGTCGGCAGCAATGTTCTGTAAGTAAAGAAAACGTATAAAATTTATTAGAATTTTCATAGTAAAATAAAAGCAAAGATCATTTTCTATAGAAGAAGACCATTTTCTATAGAAAACGGTCCGTAGTAAAAAAAAATATTATTATAATAATAAGTATTATTATTTTCATTATTATTATTATTATTATTATTATTATTATTAGTATTATTATTATTATTATTATTATTATTATTATTATTATTATTATTATTATTTTTATAGACTAGACTATAGACTAGACTATAGACTTGACTATAGACTAGACTATAGACTAGACTATAGAATAGACTAGAATATAGACTATAGACTAGACTATAGACTAGACTATACTCTAGACTATAGACTAGACTATAGACTAGACTATAGACTAGACTATAGACTAGACTATAGACTAGACTATAGAATAGACTATAGAATAGACTATAGACTATTGACTAGACAATAGTCTAGTATATCTAGTCTATACTCTCGACTATAGGTCTATTTAATAGACCAGTCTATAGTCTAGTCTAAAGTCCTGTCTATAGTCCAGTCTAGACTATAGACTAGACTATATACTAGACTATAGACTAGACTATATACTAGAATATAGACTAGACTGTAGACTATTGACTAGACTATAGACTAGACTATAGACTAGACTATAGACTAAACTATAGACTAGACTATAGACTAGACTATAGACTAGACTATAGACTAGACTATAGACTAGACTATAGACTAGACTATAGACTAGACTATAGACTAGACTATAGACTAGACTATAGACTAGACTATAGACTAGACTATAGACTAGACTATAGACTAGACTATAGACTAGACTATAGACTAGACTATAGACTAGACTATAGACTAGACTATAGACTAGACTATAGACTAGACAATAGACTAGACTATAGACTAGACTATAGACTAGACTATAGACTAGACTATACACTAGACTATAGACTAGACTATAAACTGGACTATAGACTAAACTATAGATTAGACTATAGACTAGACTATAGACTAGACTATAGACTAGACTATTGACTAGACTATTGACTAGACTATACACTAGACGATAGACTAGACTATAGACTAGACTTTAGACCACACGATAGACTAGACTATTGACAGGACTATAGACTAGACTATATACAGGTCTATAGAATAGACTTCAGACTAGACATTAAACTACACTACAGACAAGACTATTGACTGGACTATAGACTGGACTATAGACTGGACTATAGACTGGACTATAGACTGGATTATAGACTGGACTATAGACTAGACTATAGACTGTACTATAGACTGGACTGTAGACTGTACTATATACTAGTCTATAGACTGGACTATAGACAAGACGACAGACTACACTATAGACTAGACTATACACTAGAATATAGACTAGACTATAGACTAGACTATAGACTAGATTATATACTAGACTAAAGACTGGACTATTGACTAGAGTATGGACTAGACTATAAACTGGACTATAGACTAGACTAGACTATAGACTAGACTATAGAATAGACTATTGACTAGACTATTGACTAGACTATAGACTAGACGATAGACTAGACTATAGACTAGACTTCAGACTACACGATAGACTAGACTATTGACAGGACTATAGACTCGACTATATACAGGACTATAGAATAGACTTCAGACTAGACTTTAAACTACACTACAGACAAGACTATTGACTGGACTATAGACTGGACTATAGACTGGACTATAGACTGGACTATAGACTGGACTATAGACTGGACTATAGACTGGACTATAGACTGGACTATAGACTGGACTATAGACTGGATTATAGACAGGACTATAGACTAGACTATAGACTGTACTATAGACTGGACTGTAGACTGTACTATATACTAGTCTATAGACTGGACTATAGACTAGACGACAGACTGGATTATAGACTAGACGACAGACTACACTATAGACTAGACTATAGACTAGACTATACACTAGACTATAGACTAGACTATAGACTAGACTATAGACTAGGCTATAGACTAGACTATAGACTAGGCTATAGACTAGACTATAGACTAGACTGTAGACTAGACTATAGACTACACTATAGACTAGACTATAGACTGGACTGTAGACTAGACGATAGACTAGACTACAGACTAGACTATAAACTAGACTATAGACTAGATGGTAGACTAGACTATAGACTAGACTATTGACCAGACGGTAGACTAGACGGTAGACTAGGCGGTAGACTAGACTATAGGCAGGACTATAGACTAGACGGTAGAATAGACGGTAGACTAGACTATAGGCAGGACTATAGACTGGTCTATAGACTGAACTGTAGACTAGACTATAGACTAGACTATAGACTAGACTATAGACTAGACTATAGACTAGACTATAGACTAGACTATAGACTAGACTATAGACTAGACTAGACTAGACTATAGACTAGACTATGGACTAGACTACAGACTAGACTATAGACTAGACTATAGACTGGACTATAGACTGGACTATAGACTAGACTATAGACTAGCCTATAGACTGGACTATAGACTAGACTATAGACTAGACTATTGACAGGACTATAGACTAGAGTATACACCAGACTATAGACTGGATTATAGACGAGACTATAGACATGACCATAGGCTAGACTATGGACTAGACTATAGACTAGACTATAGACTAGACTATAGACTAGACTATAGACTAGACTATAGACTAGACTATAGACTAGACTATAGACTA
>NC_060954.1:10697237-10703404 GCF_022045245.1 Lucilia cuprina
TCTAGTCTATAGTCTAGTCTGGTCTATAGTCTAGTCTATAGTCTAGTCTATAGTCTAGTCTATAGTCTAATCTATAGTCTAGTCTATAGTCTAGTCCATAGTCTAGTCTATAGTCTAGTTAGTCTATAGCCTAGTTCATAGCATAGTCCATAGTCTAGTCTATAGCCTAGTCTATAGCCTATTCTATAGTCTAGTCTATAGTCTAGTCTATAGTCTAGTCTATAGCCTAGTCTATAGTCTAGTCTATAGTCTAGTCTATATTCTAGTCTATAGTCCAGTTTATAGTCTAGTCCATACTGTAGTCCACAGTCCAGTCTATAGTCTAGTCTATAGTTTAGTATATAGCCTATTTTATAGTCTTGTCTATAGTCTAGATTATAGTTTAGTTAATAGTCTAGTCTATAACCTTGTCTATAGTCTAGTCTATAGTGTAGTCTATAGTCTAGTCTATAGTCTAGTCTGTAGTCTAGTCTAGTCTATAGTCTAGTCTATAGTCTAGTTAATAGTCTAGTTTATAGGCTAGTCTATAATGTAGTCTATAGTCTAGTCTATAGTCCAGTCTATAGCCTAGTCTATAGTCTAGTCTGTAGTCTAGTCTATTGCCTAGTCTACAGTCTAGTGTATAGTCTAGTCTGTAGTCTAGTCTATAGCCCAGACTATAGTCCAGTTTATAGGCTAGTCTATAATGTAGTCTATAGTCTAGTCTATAGTCCAGTCTAAAGCCTAGTCTATAGTCTAGTCTGTAGTCTAATTTATAGTCTAGTTTATACTCTAGTCTATACTCTAGTCTATAGTCCAGTCTACAGTCCAGTCTATAGTCTAGTCTATAGTCTAGTCTATAGTCTAGTCTATTGCCTAGTCTACAGTCTAGTGTATAGTCTAGTCTGTAGTCTAGTCTATAGCCCAGACTATAGTCCAGTCTATAGTCTAGTCAATACTCCAGTCTATAGTCCAGTCTATAGTCTAGTCTGTAGTCTAGTCTGTAGTCCAGACTATAGTCTAGTATATAGTCTAGTCTATAGTCTAGTCTATAGTGAAGTATATATTCTAATCAGTGGTCCAGTCTATACTCTAGTCTACACTCTAGTCTATATTGTAGTCTATAGTCCAGTCTGTAGTCTAGTCTATAGTCTAGTATATAGTTTAGTTTATAATCTAGTCAATAGTCCAGTCTATAGTCCAGTATATAGTCTAGTCTATAGTCTAGTCCATAGTCTATTCTATAGTCTAGTCTGTAGTCTAGTCTATAGCCTAGACTATAGTATAGTCTATAGTCTAGTCAATAGTCCAGTCTATAGTCCAGTCTATAGTCCAGTCTATAGTCTAGTCTGTAGTCTAGTCTATAGTCCAGACTATAGCCTAGTCTATTGTCTAGTCTATAGACTAGTCTATAGTATAGTCCATTGTCTAGGCTATAGTCTAGTCTATTATCAAGTCTATAATCTAGTATATAGTCTAGTCTATAGTCTAGTATATAGTCCAGTATATAGTCCAGTATATATATTGTAGTCTATAGTCTATTCTATAATCTAGTCTATAAACTAGTCTATAGTCTAGTATATAGTCTAGTCTATAGTCTAGTCAATAGTCTAGTCCATAGTCTAGTTTATAGTCTAGTCTATTATCTAGCCTATTGTCGAGTCTATAGTGTAGTCTATAGTCTTGTCTATAGATTTGTCTATATTCTAGTTTATAGTCTAGTCAACAGTGTAGTCAATAGTCTGGTCTATAGTTTAGTCTAGTCTGTAGTCCAATCTGTACCTAGTCTGTTGTTTAGTCTATTGTCTGGTTTGTAGTCTAGTCTTTACTCTAGTCTATAGTCAAGTCTTTAGTCTAATCTTCAGTAGTCTCTTGTCTAGTCTTAAGTAGTCTTTAGTCTAGTCTTAATTAGTCTTTAGTCCACTCTTTTGTCTAGTCCGTCATCTATAGTTTAGTTCATGGTTTCGGTTAACGTCTAAATTATAGTCTGGCATATTATATATTATAATAGTTTACCTGTTCAAGAGCTGCTGCTTCACTGGCCAGTGTTGGCGATGAGGCAAGATCATTGTGATAATTATTGTTGCTGTGGTTGTTGCTGTTACTATGATGATTGCTATTACGTATATTATTATTGCTATGATGATTATTATTATGATTACTACTATATAACGATGAGGAAGTCGAGGAATTGCCATTAGTATTATAACGATTATATTGATTTTGTTGTTGCTGTTGTTGCTGCTGCTGTTGCAATTGCTGTTGCCACTGTTGCACCTGCTGTTGTTGCGTTTGTAAGGATGAAGGTTGCTGCTGCTGCTGATGCCGTTGATGATTGTTGTGTCGCTTTTGATTACTACTATTGTTGTGATGTGATTGTTTTGATTGTTTCGTTGGAGGTGCTGTTGAATATTGTTGTAACTGTGGTAAATCATATTCATGTCCTGAATTATTATGATGACTGGATGTTGAGGACGAAGATGAAGCAGATATATTTGCAAGACCGCCACTACCACCGCCGCCAGCTCCAGCACCACCTCCACTACCACCACCGCCAATACCAAATATTGAATCATCATCGTCAACAATCATGGGTATACTAGGTAATGTGGCCTGGCCATTGTTAGCATTCCATCTGAAAAAAAAATTGAAAAATATTTTAATTAAGATTTTTAGTTTGTTTTAAAATAGAGAGAAACTTACGCTGGAGCCGACTGGGGGCTCTTATTGTTGTGATGACCCACACCCGCTGAAGGAGAACCTTGCATGGGAGAGTTGCGAGCTTTTAATTCAACTGGAAAATAAATATTATAAATGTAAGAAAAAAATAATAGAAATTGACAGGGACTTGACTATTGCATATACTATAGACTAGACTGTACATTAAACTATATACTAGACTATAGACTATACTATGAACTATACTATACTTAAGACTTGACTATAGGGCAGACTAAGGAATAGAAGCTAGACTGCTGGCTAGAATATACTGAAGACTATATATCATATAGATTAGACTGCAGGCTATGAACTGGACTAATGACTAGACTACAAACTATGGACTGTAGACTATACAATATACTAGACAAAGTCTTGTCTATAAAGTCTAGACTAGACAGTATACTAGATTATAGACTTAACTATAGATTAGACAATAGACTAGACTATAGACTAGACTATAGACTAGATTATAGACTAGACTATAGACTAGACTATAGACTAGACTAAAGACTAGACTATATACTAGATTATAGGCTATACTATAGACTAGACTATATACTAGACTATAAACTAGACAATAGACTACACTATTGATTAGACTTTAGATTAGACTATAGTTTAGACTACAGATTAGTCTACACCCATAGTCCAGACTACAGACTAGACTATAGACTAGATTATAGACAAGACTATAGACTAGATTATAGACAAGACTATAGACTAGACTCTAGACTAGACTATAGACTAGACTATAGACTAGACTATAGACTAGACTATAGACTAGACTATAGACTAGACTATAGACTAGACTATAGACTAGACTATAGACTAGACTATAGACTAGACTATAGACTAGACTGTAGACTAGACTATAGACTAGACTATAAACTAGACTATAGACTAGACTATAGACTAGACTATAGACTAGACTATACACTAGACTATATACTAGACTAGGTGGCCTCCGGTATGTTAGTGGTTAGTGTTCTAGTCTGGTAGACCGGAGGTGGTGGGTTCGATTCCCACCCGTGGCACTGGTTAAGGAGCGCACAACAGGTCCGATAGAGGCCTAGGTGTATTTCTTCGGATTTGATGTGTATACATCCTCCTTTCAAACTAACTAACTAACTATATACTAGACTATAGACTAGACTATAGACTAGACTTTAGACTAGACTATAGACTAGACTATAGACTAGACTATAGACTAGACTATAGACTTGACTATAGACTAGACTATAGACTAGACTATAGACTAGACTATACACTAGACTATACACTAGACTATATACTAGATTATAGGCTATACTATAGACTAGACTATACACTAGACTATAAACTAGACTATAAACTAGACAATAGACTACACTATTGATTAGACTTTAGAATAGACTATAGTTTATACTACAGATTAGTCTACACCCATAGTCCAGACTACAGACTAGACTATAGACTAGATTATAGATAAGGCTATAGACTAGATTATAGACAAGGCTATAGACTATACTATAGACTAGACTATATACTAGACGATAGACTAGACTATAGACTAGACTTTAGACTAGACTATAGACTAGACTATAAACTATACTAGATTATAGACTAAAGACTAGACTATAGACTTAACTAAACTATATACATTAGACTTGACTATATATTATGGACCAGACTAGAATACAGACTGGACTACTTACTGGACTATAGAATAGGCTATAGACTAAACTAGAGAGTAGACAATAGGCTAGTATATATAATTTATTATATATTAAGTAAATAAAGTCCAGACTAAACACTATAGAATAGACTATAGACTAGACTATAAATTAGACTATAAATAACAATATGGACCAGAATATAGACTAGTCTATATTGCAGACTATATACTAGACTATCGACCAGCCCATAGAATAGATGCTAGTACAAACTATAGATTACACTAAAGATCACTACGTTAAAAATTTGTATGAAAATGTCTGTAAACTTACTTATTGTATTCCTTCTATTACCAGTGGAAACTTTTGTTTTGGAAGTTATTCTCATTGTACTGTTTTCTAATTTTGGTGCTGGTCCTGTTGAGACAGCTGCTGAGGGTGCTAATGCATTTGAGGATGCTGCTACCGGCGGCATTGCTACAGGTGTAGGTACACTAGGTTTGTTTGTCATTTCACTGCAAAAAAAAAACACAAATTAATATTGGATTAAATAAAAGCCTCTTTAAAAAAACTTACCGCGTCCTCTTTACTTGTATATTGTGATTTAATTTCTCTAATGTAATATCACCAGTCCTTTTGTCGAATATGAGTATACATTCTTTTGTGTATTTCTTTTGATTTCCTTTAAAAATGGTATGAGGCACACCGGAACTAACTAAAAATATTACAAAAAAATATTTTAAAATTAATACAAATCTTTTAAACTTATAATTTGTTTAAGAATTTCTTTATAAATCTACATTTTTTAAATAGTTATTTAACTACGTGTTAATTTAGTTTAAATTGTTACTAAAACTATAGCTATATTTGTTTGTGTTTGCAAAACTTAAATATACCTGTCATAAATGCTATTATTGCTTTTGAAACAATATGATAAGAGCAATACACTACTTTAGAAAAAAAATTAAACAAACGATTGGGGGCCAATACCGTCAGCACAAGCCAATTATTAAGTAAAAACAAATATACATACATAAATATATATTATTCATTTAGAATAATAAAAGAAACTTCTTATCAGCCTCGAACTTTGTGTTATGAAATTGAAATTGCATTATTATTTTTTTTTTTTTTTCCTTTTTGTAAGTAGACAAAATGCCATCAGACAAAAAGTTTAATAAAAAAAGCAACAAAAAACATTTTTAATAGTGTTTGATAAGATTGCTGTTGTTTTCTTTTTATATAAAAATAACCAAAGAGTCTGTTAATTAAATCTTATTTATTGTGTACATACATACTTAAAAATGTTAATAAATAAGTAAAGAAGAAATTGTTGTCTTTTTTTTTTTTGCAAATTTTAACGCTTGGCTGATGTGTTGTTTTTTTCTTTTGTAATTTATAATATTTTTATCGAATTTATTCTGAGCTTTTTAATTAATATTCATTACACATGGTCTAGTTAAACACACCAAGGATAAAAATAATAAGGTAGAAGCATTTGGCTACACAGTAGTAAAAATTCATGACTTATACCATGATATAGTCTAGTCTTTAGACCAACCTTAAGTCTTGCCTATAATATAGTCTATATTCTAGTCAATAGTCTAGTCTATAGTCTAGTCCACAGTCTAGTCTATAGACAAGTCTATAGTCTAGTCTATAGTCCAGTCCACAGTCTAGTCTATAGTCTAGTATATACTCTAGTCCACAGTCTAGTCTATAGTCTAGTCTATAGTCTAGTCTATAGTCCAGTCTATAGTCTAGTCTATAGTCTAGTCTATAGTCTAGTCTATAGTCTAGTCTATAGTCTAGTCT
>NC_060954.1:10703504-10707344 GCF_022045245.1 Lucilia cuprina
TAGACTAGACTATAGACTAGACTATAGACTAGACTATAGACTAGACTATAGATTAGACTATAGACTAGACTATAGACTAGACTATAGACTAGACTACAGACTAGACTACAGACTAAACTATAGACTAGACTATAGACTGTAAACTAGACTAGACTATAGACTCGACTGTTAAGTAGGCTAGACTATAGACCAGACTAGACTATAGACAGGACTAGACTATAGATTAGACTATATACTAGACTACAGAATAAACAATAGACTAGACTAAAGACTAGACTATAGACAAGACTACAAACAATATTATAGACTAGACTGTAGACTAGACTTTCGACTATATTATATAGACTAGACTTTGGACTAGACTATAGGTTAGACTATAGACTAGACTACAGACTAGACTATAAACTATAGACTAAACTATAGACTAGACTCGACTATAGACTAGACTATAGACTAGACTACAGACTAGACTATAAACTAGACTATAGACAAGACTATAGATTAGACTATAGCCTAGATTATAGACTAGACATTACTATAGACAAGAATAAATGCTATATTAAATGCTATATTATAGACTAGACTATAGACTAGACTATAGACTAGACTATAGACTAGACTATAGACTAGACTATAGACTAGACTATAGACTAGACTATAGACTAGACTATAGACTAGACTATAGACTAGACTATAGACTAGACTATAGACTAGACTATAGATTAGACTATAGACTAGACTATAGACTAGAATATAGACTAGACTATAGACTAGACTATAGACTGAAATATAGACTAGACTATAGACTAGACTATAGACTAGACTATAGACAAGACTATAAACTAGACTATAGACAAGATTATGGTGTAGGCTATAGACTAGACTATAGACTATATTATAGACCAGACTATAGACTAGACTATAGACAAGACTATAAACTAGACTATAGACTCGACTATAGATTAGACTATAGACAAGACTATATTCTAGGCTATAGACTAGACAATAGACTAGACTTTGGACTATATTATAGAATAGACTTTGGACTAGAGTACAGACTAGACCATAAACTAGACTACAGACTAGACTATAGACTAGACTATAGACTAGAATATAGACTAGAATATAGACTAGACTATAGACTAGAATATAGACTAGACTATAGACAATACTATAGACTGGACTATAGACTAGACTATAGATTGGACTATAGCCTTCTAGTCTAGAAAAAAAATGCTATATTATAGACAAGACTATAGACTAATCTTTGGACTATACTATAGGTTGGACTATAGACTAGACTAAACTATAGTTTAGGTTATACACTTAACTATTGATTAAAGTATAGACTAGATTTTAAATAAAATTATGGAATACAATAAAAACTAGACTGCAGACTAGAGAAAAAAGTTGTGTTAATCAACATTACAAATGAAATGAAAACGTTTATATTTCTACTTACATTTAATCGTATGAAATGCATTCGTTGTATTTTTATTATTAAATGTACATCCCAATTTTAGCTCACGCACCTCATCGCCAATACGTTCGCCCAATGATGTCTTTTGTTTCATCATCATCGCTGGTTGAGAGGAAGATGAGAAGTTTGTAAAATTGTTAATGTTGGCACTATTGGTATGTGAAGGAGGATTACTATTGTGGTTATGATTATTAATTTGATTATATTGCTGCTGTTGTTGTTGATGGTATTGATGTTGTTGCTGTTGTTGTTGCTGCTGCTGATATGATGATGACGACGAATGATGAAATGACGATGAGGATGATGAAGACTTTTGTAATGAATTTGGTGAAAAGGTTGTTTTAGAAAAAGTTGTAGGAATATCGTCACTGGTGGTCGTAGCACCACCAGCTGCTCCTGCACCACCCCCACCACTAAAACCAGTGTCGCTTTTAAAGGCGCCACTGCGTTGTTGATAACTATAACTGTGACCTTGTGAAAGATATTCTGTACCAACACCCACACCACTGCCACCGATGACTCCTTGAAAGGAGCCACCACTTTGTTGAAATGCTGTTGCGTTCGATGTTGAAGCTGTGGCTAATGCTAATGTTGATTGCTGTTGTTGCTGTAGTAGTTGCTGCTGTTGTTGTTGTTTCGTTGATTTTGTAGACTTTTTACTGCGTTTCACCGAAGTACCGGTAGCTTTGGCCTTAAGCTTTTGTAGCGCTGAAGCAGAATTTGAAGATTTCGGAATTTTTTGGCTGTTTATAGGGTTTGGTGTAAGCAATTTTTAAAAAATTGCCCACCAATAACCACCGTTTTTTTGAGTACAAAAATTATAGTACAATTGTAAGTGTCGCAAAAAGGAGTTTTGGTTTTTGATTCTTCTATTTTTTAGCTTTTTTAGGGCTATTTCTTGTTGAGTGCTTTTATTTATTTGGGATGTTTTGAGTACTTAATTCCGTGTTGAAAATATCATTGATTTCATTATTAGGGGGATTAAGGAATTAAGGAACACATCAAAAGTATAATTAGAAAAATTTACATATTGTGTTTACATTTTAGATTTCTTTTTTTACTTTTTTGATTTACATTTGCATTTTGGTTGATTTGTTTGCTGTTATGGAATATTTAATAAATTTAAAATTTGTTTATAATTTTTATTAATTTTTAAAAGTTTTGGAATTTCATTGCATTTCATAATCAAAAAGCATACCCTAATCTATGCTCTAGAGTCTAGACTACAGTCTGGTATATAATATAGCCTATAGTCTAGTCTATAGCTTATTCTATAGTCTAGCTTATGGTCTAGTCTATAGTCTAGTCTATAGCTTATTCTATAGTCTAGCTTATGGTCTAGTCTATAGTCTAGTCTATAGTCTAGTCTATAGTCTAGTCTATAGTCTAGTCTATAGTCTAGTCTATAGTCTAGTCTATAGTCTAGTCTATAGTCTAGTCTATAGTCTAGTCTATAGTCTAGTTTATATTCTAGTCTATAGTCTAGTTTATAGTCTAGTCTATAGTCTAGTCTATAGTCTAGTCTATAGTCTAGTCTATAGTCTAGTCTATAGTCTAGTCTATAGTCTAGTCTATAGTCTAGTCTATAGTCTAGCCTATAGTCTAGTCTCTACTCCAATCTATAGCCAACTCTCTAGTCTAGTCTATCTTCTTCTAGATATTCCAATTTAACATCTAGTCTATATAGATAGCTAGCTGTCCCAGTTCCTTTAAAAGTTGTCCTTTCAAATCTTTTTCAAAGCACCTGCTGCATTGATACTAGCAGTCAATACTCAGAAACTTCTAAAAGGAAAAAATTCCGCAAATTAATTTATTTAAGTTTAACATAAACAAAAGTGGGTCAAACATTATGTTCCATTCCTTAACAGTCTGCAAATGACCAACTAAAGAAAAATTAAATAGATGAAATACATTGAACTCTTAAAAAACTGAATATTTAGCAATAATTCTTAAAAAAAAACTAAAAGAATTTAATTAAAAATAAATTGTGATCAAAAAATAAAGCAAAGAATAAAACAAAGCAAACAATTTAAACCACCCACACAGACAACTCCCACGCATAACCTTAAAAAAACAACGACAAACAACAACAATAACAAAGAAAAACCTCAACAAAATTGAGTCAATTAAAATAGAATGCATTTTTATATACTCAATATAGATGTTGTTGTTGCAGTTGCTAGTACTTTTATTATTGTTGTTTGTTGTATTCTGCTGCTATCATTTGATAATTCAGAACATGTTTTATCACATTGGAGCAAATTAAGTGTTCTAATCCAGCTGATTTTTAGAGTTTTTTTTTTACTACCTTGTAGCATTTTACGTTCTGAGTGCAGTGATGGAAAAAAAATTATCCGCTC
>NC_060954.1:10707444-10710916 GCF_022045245.1 Lucilia cuprina
TAGTCTATAGTCTAGTCTCTAGTCTAGTCTAGTCTATAGTCTAGTATATAGTCTAGTATATAGTCTAGTCCACAGTCTAGTCTAGTCTATAGTCTAGTCTATAGCCTAGTCTATAGTCTAGTCTTTAGCCTAGTCTATAGTTTATTCTATAGTCTATAGTCTAGTCTATAGTCTAGTCTATATTCTAGTCTAAAATATTGTCTATAGCCTAGTCTAGTCTATAGTTTAGTCTATAGTCTAGTGTATAGTCTAGTTTATAGTCTAGTCTATAGTCTAGTTTATAGTCTAGTTTATTGTCTAGTTTATAGTCTAGTCTATAGTCTATAGTATAGTCTAAAGTCTAGCCTATAAGCAAGTATAGCCCATAGGCAAGTCTAGTCTATATTCTTGTCTATTGTTTATAGTCTAGTGTATTGTCAAGTTTATAGTCTAGTCTACAGTCTGGTCTATAATCCAATCTATTTTCTAGTCGATAATCTAATACCCAGTCTATAGTTTA
Organism: Lucilia cuprina; assembly: GCF_022045245.1. NCBI lineage: Eukaryota > Metazoa > Arthropoda > Insecta > Diptera > Calliphoridae > Lucilia > Lucilia cuprina. The sequence continues at coordinate 10,707,944 of NC_060954.1, forward strand.
GACCACATTTTTACAAACTGTCTAGTCTATAGTTCTAACTATAGTCTAGTCTATAGTCGAATGTGAAGAACTTTAGTTCTCATTTTCAATTTCACTGGTAAACTATCAATTTAATCTGCAGTTTAATATAACTTTTATTTCTATTTAATTAATTTAACAAAACAAAGAGAAAATTGTTAAATTAAAAAGAGGGGAAATAAATGATATATAAATAACAACTACAATACATTTTGTTTCATTTGCATAATCATTTTATACTGGAATTTAAATAAATAAAATAAAAAAACTTTATATTAAAAAAAAACAACAACACAAAACAACAAAAAAGTGAAAGGGAATTGTTGGTGTACAAAAAAAAAAATATCATACCAACCAAACCAACCTAGTCAACACTCAAAAGATAAGAAAACATACAAACAAACATGAATGAATACAAATAGATACAACGAAAAAAAAAAAACATTTTAAGCAATTTTTTGGGTCAAATTGCAAACCGAAAAAAGAATTGCCAACGGATTATGACAAACTTAACTCGTGCAAAAACTTACACACTGTATTTTTTTATATATATTTTTTGATGTTAAATTAAAGTTTAATAAATAAGAAATAAAAAAAGAAATTTAATTAAAAAACTAAAACAAGTTTAGTTGAGATTAAATAAAAACTAAGTGAACTGAACTGCGCTGAAATTGAAAAGTACTAAAGTGAAATGATGTTAACTGTCTGTCCTTATGGAGAATTACTTTGTTTTAGTTTAAATATAGAAACTAAAAAAAGGAAACTTTGAACTTTTTAACAACCACCTTACCTTGTTGCACATTCATACATATGTATATTGGCAACTCAGGTTTAGAAGGGGCTGTGGGAGGCTTTTAACATGTGTCATTTATTAAAAAGGTTTTTTAATACTTTACATTTTTTTGTCTTGTAACTTGCAAGAAACAAAAACAGATTACAAGTCAATAAACTAAAGGAATTATAAACATGAACAAACTTTTAAACAATTTTTTAAAACGGAAAGATATTATTAAAAAAACCAATTTATATATTTCAGTTTATAGTATAGTCAGTCTATAGAGTCAATAGTCTAATATCTAGGCTATTGACACTACAGACTCTTAGTCTAATGTCTAGGCGGGACTATAGCCTATAGCATAGTCTAGTCTATGTAGTTTAGTCTAGTCTGTACTATAGTCTAGTCTGAGGTATTGTCTTGTCTATAGTCAAATCTACGATCACTTCTATGGTCTGATCTGCAGTGTAGTAGATAGTATATGTAGTAGATAGTGTGATCTAAAGTCTAGTTCATAGTCTAGCTTATAGTCTAGTTTATGGTGTAGTCTATAGTCTATAGACTAGTATATAGTCTAGTCTGTAGTCTATTTTATAGTCTAGTCAATAGTATATTCTATAGTATAGTCTATAGTCTAGCCTATAGTCTAGTCTATAGCCGAGTCTATAGTCTATAATCTAGTCTATAGTCTAGTCTGTAGTCTAATCGATAGTCTAATCTATAGTCTAGTCAATAGTCTATTGTATATTCTACTCTTTAGTCTTGTCTATAGTTTAGTCTTTAGTCTAGTCTATAGTTTAGTCTACAGTTAACTCTATAGTTAAGTCTAAGTTTAGTTTTATTTAGTGTATAATTTCGTCTATAGTTTAGTCTATAGTCTTGTCTACAGTCTATTCTATAGTCTATCTGTAGTCTGGTGTATAGTCTAGTCTAGATTCTAGTCTATAGTTTAGTTTAGTCTATAGTTAAGACTTTAGTTTAGTTTAATTTAGTCTAGATTCTAGTCTATAGTTTAGTTTAGTCTATAGTTTAGACTTTAGTTTAGTTTAATTTAGTCTATGGTCTAGTCTATAGTCTAGTCTTTAGGATAGTTTATAGTCTAGTCTATAGTTTAGTCTATAGTCTTGTCAATAGTCTATCTATAATCTAGTCGATAAATTAGTTTAGAGTTGAGTCTATAGTTTAATGTAATTATTAATTTAACAATTAAAAGTTAATGCAGAACTTTTAATTAAACCATAACACCAACGAAAATAAAAGAAAGTAAATTATGTTCTTTTTTCAAAAATTGCTGATTTTTCAGACTTTCCGGCACATTGACAAGTTCATTAACAAGTTATCAATTTTAAACAAAAATAGACTGCTTAATCAACATTATTATATAAATTAAATATTAAAAGGTACTATTTTTGCATGTTTATCTACATAACTAGACTTAGAAAAAATACTTAAAAAAGAAACCAAAATAAAAATAATAATAAACCAAAAGAAATATAAGAAAAACAAAAATAATAATAAAAAAGAAACACGTTTTATTTGTTCGGTCTTACCTAAATTTGGCACAGTAACAGTAACTTGATTATTTGAGCCAACATCTACAGTAGCAACACGATTTTTATCCACACTTGCAGGTTTAAAATCATCTGGAAGAGAATATAAATATTAATGTTAGAATTATGTATTTAAAACTATGTATACGGCATAAAGATTTCATAAAAAAATAAACATACATATTTATAATAAAACGGAAGTTGTTCTTAATTTCCTGCTACACAAAGAAAAATTTTCTTAAAAGTTGTTTTTAATATTTGCAAAAACAAACCAATAAACATTTGTAAAAGACAAGATACAAAACTAGACTGTAGACTAGACTATAAACTAAACTATGAACAAAACTCTAGACTAAGAAAGGCTACACAATAAACTAGATCAAGTCTATATGCCAGACTATAATCTAGACTATAGAAAGTATAATAGACTTAACTATACACTATACAGATAGACTATATTTATTATATTACTATAGCCTAGACTATAGACAAGACATTACTATAGACAAGAATAAATGCTATATTATAGACTAGACTATAGACTAGACCATAGACTAGACTATAGACTAGACTATAGACTAGACTATAGACTAGACTATAGACTAGACTATAGACTAGACTATAGACTAG
>NC_060954.1:10711016-10718115 GCF_022045245.1 Lucilia cuprina
AGAGCGGATAATTTTTTTTCCTTTGTTGAAGTCACAAGAACAAGTACTATCATGTGATATAAACAAAAGTATTAAAATCAGCTGGATCAGAACGCTTAATTTAAGCCATCACATTTCTGCTAAAAACATTATTAATACAAAAAAACAGCAAACACACACACAAACATACTCTTTAACTATTTTTAAAACACCTGAGGATTTCTTTAAAAATAAAAACTATTTTTAACTAAAAGAATCTGCAACTATTAAAACTTAAGAAAACGCAAAGAAATGTTAAACATATGTTTGCAAAAAAAATTAAATAGAAATCTTAAAAAATATGCTTTTTTTCTTTATGCCTGAAATTCCACACTTTTGCTTTTTTCGAATTTGTTGTTGTTTTTTAGTTATTTAAGTTAATTATTATATTTTTTTGTTAATAAATTCAATTAAATTTGTTTTTTTAAGGAAAACACACTTCACTTTTTTATATAAAATATTTTTTTCTTAAGATTCACTTGTATTTACCGCGCCGTTCACAAGATAATTTGATGTGGTAATTTTTGTTGTTGTTACATATAGAAAATTTGACATTTCTGTGAGTTTTTTTCTTTCTTCTTTTTCTTATAAAAAGTATGCAAAGAGAGTCAAGTAATGATGACAAATCGTGGTGTAAGAAAAAACAAGAGAGTAAACTTTGAAAGATGCCACTGGGTTTACTGGAAAATCGCTAAAAGTGCTACTTATAAGAAACAATAGCAATAAATCAAAAAAATTCTACAAAATTAAACATTATGGGAATATAAAAGTAAGAAAAATTATTTCTTTCTTTTATGGAAGGCGTCTAATTGTCGTGAAAATGTTTGAACCAAGAGTTTGGTGATTATGTTTATATATTTTAACAATTTTCAATATATAATCGATAAATGCTTTTAATTTTGGGAATATATAAGCATGTGCTTAGTTCTGTTAGTAGATTTAAATCTGCTCCAAAAGAACCAACTTTTAGGTCTTTCGCAGCCTGTTACGCCAAGTCGAAGAACTTTAATAAAGATAAAAAAAGAAAAAAACATACAATTTTTTCAATGTTTCTTTAGAAGAATTTTAAAAAGGATCAAAATACTCAAAACCAAAAATTCTAAACGGAGAAAATTTTAATTCAGATTGTAATGTAGATTAAGGATAAATAACCTTAAAAGTCTTAAAATTATTACTGGGCTGCCATGTTTCGGACCATGAGTCCTGGTTATTGCTTTAAATTTCAGGCGGTAGATAGTTATCTTGTCCCGATGTGAAGGCAAAAGTTTGATGAATTTAATAAAAAACACAGTCGTAGACAGCTTCAAGCATGTTTGGACAAACCAAGATTTGCCAGACGTGTCATAGGACTATTTCGATACAAATTATCATTTTTATCATCTGACATGTAGTCTTGACGGCCTATTTCACGGTGATCTATTTCATCCACTGGGTGAGTACTAAATAACAACTTTGTTTTTACTCATCGGGACACACTGTGTGTTTTTTACTTTACTCTACATTTACCTTTTAACCGCCAATTACTATTACTATTGGGTTTAAACCACAGCCACCACGTGAATCCCGAAGGAACCTCAAACAATTGACGAGCCAAAACTGCGGGCAACTGGCCACCGGCAGTACCAGATTATGTGGTTTTCTGGTTAAACCCCATGTCAAATCATACCAAGAACTAGCCGATGAGTAAAGTGACATCACCAAGATGAGTCACTATCACCTGACAGTTGTATTTTTCACACATTATTAAGACCGTTAGTAGGACATGACTGCTTGCAAAAGCTGGTCTGTTGCTTAAGGACGTTATGGCAGAAAAAATAATGACCCTGGATGGTTGCAGAATCATATTAAACTATTTGCTTGTACGTATGAACATTATGTGTTATTTTTAATTATTTGCTCTATTATATCAAGATACTTCCAATAAAATAGCATTTTATTATGGCAATCAATAAAAGTTTTAAAATATTAACAAACTCTATGGACTTTGGGTGTATGGTATAATATGGTTTTGAATTCTTAATTGTATTTTTTCAAGATCCTGTTTATTTCAGCGGATTTCATGTTTTCCTCAATTGGGCAACACCAAATACCTTAAGAGCGACAGATAAAGAGCATATTAAAATTACTCTATAGTTGTTTTTGTACATACAAAGAAGAAGCAAAAAACAGTGTTGAATATGAACAAAAAAAATTATCAGGGGGGGAGGTATTGAACAAAAAAAAAATACCAAAAGTAATGAACGTCAAAAAACCCAACAACAATAATACGTACGCAAGACAACACAGCTGGCTGGCTGGTTGATTGTGTTTTTTTCTTTTTCTTCTAAATGTGTGTGCTCCACAGTGTGAAACACGAAAAAATTGTTGAACTTTTTTTTTCGTCAAACTAATGATGGAGCACAAGGGGTGATGCAACGCGTAAAGGGACAGGAGTTGGGATTTTTTTATAATTAAGTGGCTCGACAACGTTAACGCAAGCAATTCACATATCAACACAGGCTCAAAATTAAAAACCAACATCAAAAATTTGTGAGGAACGAAGATTATTTCCGTAAAATGAAGAACTTTCACAATTTTTTGTAATTTCATTTGTTTTGTTAACGAAGACACTTAGTTGCAATAATTTCCTAAATTCCTTTTGTTCAATCACATTTTTTCGTTTTTGCATATTTTTTTGTAGTTTTCCTCCTTTTTTTAGGTGCCACTACATTTTCACTTTTTTTCATTGATTTTCAACTGGTTAACTTTTATGGTACACTTTTGTCTTGCTTATTTACGTTAAAATCATTAGGAATTATTTTATTCGTGTTAGTTTACCGTAAAGAAAAAACTTTTTACTTTTGTTTGCTAAAAATTTTATGAAATTTTGAAGGTTTTTTATAAATTTAAATTAATTTTTTTACGACTTTACACAATTCTACCGTGAGCACTTTCGAATTTTTTTATTTCTTTTCACGTCAGCTAGTTAAGTTTGACATTTCAACGGTATAGTTAAATGGTGTGTTGCCAGATGGTTATAAAATATTTGCCAAAAGGTTACCAGAAAAATGGTAAAATGAAAATGTGTGGGCATTTTTTCTACACAATTTGAAGTTTTTTATTATTTTTAATAAATTTAGTTTAAGATTCCTAAAAATATAAGTTGATAGAAAAATATTCAATTTTCTGGAAAAAATTGTAAAAGTATTTAAATTTATTCAATAATGCCACACTTTCAGAACTGCATATTTGGAATACAAAGCTTTATAAAACAAACGGCATTTGAGTTGTCCAACGTTTTGCAAAAACTACAATCCAATCTTCAAAATTTAATTTATATATAAGATGTTCAAAGTTTTATATATACCGAGTAATGTTGAAATTTTAGGGAATCGAAAGTTTTGTTCCCTAAAGCTCATATTTTTGAACCAATCTAGTTTTAAAATTTATTTAACTATATTACTTGACAATAGGCTAGACATTAGCATTGCCTTGCCTATAGTTTAGCATATAATCTTAATTCTATAAATCGGTTAAAAGCCTTTAGGTTAGGTTAAAGGTTAGGTTAAAAGCCTTTACTAGACTTTAATATAGTCTATGGTCTTGACCACACTCCTGATCTATAGTAAAGAGTACACAGAGGTAGCACTTTGGACATTTACAAAAGTCAGCTTTTTTGCGTTTTTTTGTAAACAATTGTGGCAAGAGGTATATGAAATACCGCTAAACAAATTGATGGTAAGTGTTGTGCGAAAGGTAGGAAAATAGTTTTTCACTCGTGAAGCCTCTGTATAGCCTGTGTCTATAGGTTTAACTATAATAGTGACAATAGTCTTAATTACAGTCCTATCTGTAACACTGACAGTAAGTAAACAAAGTATTTAAATAGTTTTAAAATTATATAATTTTTATCCAAAATCCCCTTACTAACATATTTATTATAAATTATAGTAATATAATATAATAAATTTATTTTTTTTAAATAATTAAGTTAAATTATAAATATATGTTATTTTCCCATAATAACCGTTATAATTTTTCAAATAACCATAATCTGGCAACTTTTTGTCATGTCTTTGTTAATTTTTGACATTTCACTATGATTTAAATTGAAACACAAGGTAAATTGAAATAAAAAGAAATATTACAATAATAATTAATAATTAAAATAAATATATTAATACAATAAACTAAATTGTATTTTAAAGACGTTTAATTTGATCTTGATTTCAAAGGGAAGGGAGTATTTTATAAATATGTATAAAAAAATAAGATAATACTTTGTTAAAATTAAAATTTGCATAAACAATAATTTTTTTCCATAACAATGGAAAATAGTCCATTTGGAATAGCTGCTGCAAACTCTAACCCTCCATTTTTTGAGTCTTTTGCATTACTTGTCTTAGTTGAGGAAATGAAGATTTTGTTTGTGGTGGATGTAGTCTAGAGCATAAATTAATAAAAGGCTCATATAATGAAGGTCTTTCCATGGCATTAACCGTATAATGTTTTATACGTTCGCGTGAACACCAAGAATTGGCACGATTTAATATTAGTTCTACGGGATCAGCTTGATTTTGTGCTGACGGCGCTTGTGTGGGCGAAGGTGGTGTATCTTTACGTCTGGCACGCATATTAGCTAAAACTATAATGGGTACTTCTTTTTTCTCCTTGTTTTTATCAATATCCTGTTTGATATCTGCCAGCATGTCTAAACTTTGAGGATCGGTGGGATCATAGACCAAAACATAACCATCGGGAAAGTATAAATAGTGGCGAGGCAGTTGGGCCTTACCTTGTAAACCTGCTGAGTCATAGATTCGTAAAGTTTCTCTAGTACCACGTCCAGTATCTACACTGGCCACATAGATATCTTCGATGGTAGGATGAATTTCCTAAAGGAAAATTTTAGCATAAAGAATCAAGTTTTGATATTTTCTTTACTCAACAAACACTTACTGTCTCCATATTAACATTTCCATAGATTAATTGTTCCAACAAAGCAGTTTTGCCCACACCTTTCATGCCACATATCATTACCTTACCTACTTTACCGATTTTTGCCGTAAGCATGTTGTTTATTTATTTCAATTATCTTTTTTTTTAATATTATTTATTTAATTTAATCGCTTTTCCTGTTTATTATATTAAAAACTTAAAATAAATAAATTTTCTTGTTAACAAAGTGAAATTTATTGTTTTTTGTTTATTTAGTTCAATGAGAGAAATAGAGAGTCAGCTGTTAGCTAGTGTTGGTTAACGTAATATATACACATGAATTGAAAAAGAAGAAGCACTCGTTACATCTGAAGTTGCCAGATGTAAAGCAAAGTGAAAAACTGTTAATTTAAAAAAAGTGACTTATTAATTATTAATAAAATGCCACTATCAAACTAAGCAACAAACTAACTAACTAACTAACTAACTAAATAACTAACTATCTATCTATCTATCTATCTATCTATCTATCTATCTATCTATCTATCTATCTATCTATCTATCTATCTATCTATCTATCTATCTATCTACTTGACCATAGTTTTGACAATATCTCATAACATTCTTACATTCTTGCCATTCTTACATTCTTTATAGACGAGACTGCAGTCTTGCCTATATTCATTACTTCAGTTTCTTCATGTACCTTATCGCTACAATTCCCATATTGTAAAGAAAAGTTTATAGAGTAATTATCCATCTCTTGTTATCTTTACGAAATCTCAAATCCTTGAAGTGTCTTTATTCATCAAAAAGTATCAGTTACATTTTAATGTTATCTAAGATTCAAACCTTTTCTCTGATCTCAACAAAACAAACAAAAATCACAATTAAAATTGAATTAAGAAAAAATCTCTAAGATTTGAAAAAAATATTTGCTACCTTGTTCTAATTAAATCAGACATAAAAACAAATATAGACCAACCTCCCTAAAATGAAAACAAACAAGTCTTTCGTCTATTAAACAACACATGTAAGACAGAGATCTAACAAAGCAGAGAAAGAGAAAATATGATATGACGATAAATACAAAAAAGGATCAATCACATCTTAATCATAAGCACTGCTACTACATACATACACACATACATATTTACTTGTAGTAAAATTGAAAAATGAAAATAAATACAATTATCAATCAGGCTCATCATTAAAATGTTAAACTGTAAGGCAGACAGCCAGACTACTTGACTCTTGTTGTGTTTATTATAGAAAATAGAACTGCTACACTTAGTATGAAATGTATTCCTTTAAAATAAATAAAAATAAATATCTAAAATTGTTTTTACTTTTATATGTATTTCAAATATCTTTGTTCAGTTTAAGCGGATCAAAAGGCGCCTGGTTCATTGTCTTTCATTGTTTAGCAATGTTTGCTCTACTTTTAATCCTCTGCTCTCTTATGCACTTAAAGGGATTTTCATATTGCGTGATCATTATCACTAGTATGCGTTTTTTCTCTTGTCTTGTCTTTTTTTGGTGGGTAAACCATGTCTTTTTGATTTTTTGTAAAAAGTACCTGTTTGTGAATAAAAATTTTAAAATTTTCTTTAAATATTTTTGTCGGTAGGAAATATTTTGTTTAAAGATATTGATCACCGCTAAAATGCTGTTTTTGGCAAACATGTTTGACAAGATAATTTGAATTTTTCTGTAAAGGAATAAAAATGACAGCTGAAAATGAAAATAAATTCACATAAATTTGAACAAACAACTCAGTCCACTTTATATCATACTCTATAGTCCAGGTTTTAGATCGGGCTACAGCTAAGTCTGTTTGTTGACTACCGATTGTACTAGAGGCCAATTAAGTCAGACAAGACTATAGACTAGACTATAGACTAGACTATAGACTAGACTATAGACTAGACTATAGACTAGACTATAGACTAGACTATAGACTAGACTATAGACTAGACTATAGACTAGACTATAAACTAGACTATAGACTAGATTATAAACTAGACTATAGACTAGACTATAGACTAGATTATAAACTAGACTATAGACTAGACTATAGACTAGACTATAGGCTAGACTATAGACTAGACTATAGACTAGACTATAGACTAGACTATAGACTAGACTATAGACTAGACTATAG
>NC_060954.1:10718215-10730208 GCF_022045245.1 Lucilia cuprina
GACTATAGACTAGACTATAGACTAGACTATAGACTAGACTATAGACTAGACCATAGACTAGACTATAGACTAGACTATAAACTAGACTATAGACTAGACTATAGACTACACTCTAGATTAGAATTTAGACTAGACTATAGACTAGACTTTAGACTAGACTTTAGACTAGACTTTAGACTATACTATAGACAAGTTTAGTCTATAGCCTATTCTACTATAGACTAATCTATAACCAGTATAAAGCTAAAATAAAAAATTTTGACTAGACTATAGTCCAGACTTTTAATTCGATTATAGTTCAGACCTAGGACTAGACTATAGTCCAAACTATAGTTTAAACTATAGTCCAAACGATAGACTACACTATAGTCTAAGCTATAGTCCAGACAATAGATTGGACTACAGACTAGACTTTGGTCTAGACATGTGTGTGTAGCGTATCTATAAAACAGTCCATAATATCTTTTTATTTCTCAGTCCAATTCTCACAATTATTAATTAAATATTATATTGCCCACTTCAAGATAACGACAAATTTCTGACAATATTTAGCCACTTAGCATTTTCGCAAACATAGCATTCGGAATAGGTGTTAAAACTGTTACACCTTTCGGTGGCTCATGCAAATTAACTAAAAGGTAACGTAAACTAAAACATGCGTGTCTAAATGATTGCCAGTAAACTGTCACAAGACAAACATTCGTTTAACTAATGATATTTAATTTAAAATGTCTACAAACAAATAACAACAATATGCAAAAAGTAAAAAAAAACTACAATTTAAGTACAGACTTGTTATGACACTCATTTAAGCAGTTTGCTGCTGATTTGGGCGCAAAAACAAATCTTAGTTTACATTTAAGAAACTGATGTCTTTTTGGGTCCGTTCTTCGGTGACTGTAACCAGATCTGCATTTAATTTAACAGCAGGGAGTGGTGTTACTGCTTAAGCACGCATTTTATGCAAAATAACTGGGGGCAAACATTATGCGATTGAAAGGAATAAAACGTTTATACTAAAATCAATTTCACAATTAATAAAAAATATTTAATTAAATCAAAAATATTCTATTTAAATTTAAACTAAAAACGAAAAGGAGGCAAAATGGTATACAACTATGACGCCATGATCAAATTCAAATACAACAGGATTACATTCAAGACTAAGCTGGAGTTTAATAGAAGAAAAAAGAAACCAAACCATCTGTTTAGAGATATCTATTCTCGTATTCATATATTTTAGAATGTCTTGAAAATAAACGCAGCTCAACATAAAACAACAAAAAAGTGCCAACTAATCTTTTATTTTTTACTGTTTTGTTATTATTTAAGTTTTGTTTAAAAAAAGAAGAAACAAAAACAACGCTGGTGGTATTTTAACTCCTTTTTATTAATATTGGGTAGGGGTAGAAGTAGATTTCGTAACATAGTCAATTTTATACACTATAGACTATAGACTAGACTATAGACTAGACTATAGACTAGACTATAGACTAGACTATAGACTAGACTATAGACTAGACTATAGACTAGACTATAGACTAGACTATAGACTAGACTATAGACTAGACTATAGACTAGACTATAGACTAGACTATAGACTAGACTATAGACTAGACTATAGACTAGACAATAGACTAGATTATAGACTAGACTATAGAATAGACTATAGACTATACTATAGACTTGAATAAAGCCTAGACTATAGACTAGATTATATACAAGATAAGAGAATAGACAATAGATAAGAGAATAGACTAGACTATTGACTTAACTTAATTAGTCTAAGTTTTTAATCCTAACTAATATCTAATAATATCAGTATTCTAACCACTTTTCCCGTCCACAATACTTTATCACATTGGTCTTTGTTGCACTTTGTGATATTGTATCAGCGGTTTATAATCTAAACTTTGCATCACGATCAGCAAATTCCAACACCACCACCACCATCAACAACAACAACACTACAATCGCCAAAAAAACAACCAACTGCCAACCAACCAACTTATACGAGATTATAAGTTTTGTTATTGTTGTTGTCGTTTTTTTAGGAGTTCTTTATCATTTAAGGCCATTGGAGAAGTTGGTCGTTTGCTGTAGTAGTTGTTATTGTTGTTGGAGTTGTGAACGAATGCGATTATTTATTGACACTTGAAACCCTTGGTGGTGTTTTGGTGAGATGCTAGCTGGCGCGGTAGTATGGTGGCAAGACATTTAAGTTATGTTGCTTTGTGTGTTCTTGGGTTGGTGTTTCATATTCAAGCTTTTGATTTATGATCAAGTAATTGTTGGTTTTTTTTTTGAAACTTTTTTTAGACTTATTTTTTTTCATGGGCCACAAAGCTCATAAAGAATTAATATCAATGAAAAGAAAGGGAAATAAATATTAAAGGTTTATTATTTATAAATATTTTTTGGTAGTTGTTCTATATTTATTGGATTTTTGTTCGAAGGAAAAGGGTAACCCAAAAGGTAATTTATTTTTGTATGGCAACCCTGTTAAGCATATGTCAATTTATTTAAAGTTAACCTTAAATTTGTCAAAATCACACAGGATCAATTTTCTTTATATACAAAGTTATCATTTTAAATATAAATTTTATTTTATTTAATTCAAAGAAATTCAGTAAAATGAAATAAAAAGAAAATTTGACTGAAAAACATTTAAATTTTAGAAAAAAAAGAAGAAAAAAAGCCAGAAAACTTTAAAAACATCTGAAACCACACACCTCTAAACTTAAACTCACCCGCTGTTGTTATTAATGTTGTTGTTGTTGTTATTGTCATTATTATGATTATGGATATACCACATAAAGTTTACGGTGGAAGTTTAACGTGTTAAATTGATTTAAATGGCGCGTGAGCGAAGGAGATAATTTCCACATGTCAGGATGTTTGCGATATTTATGGGCCACAGTTTAAACTGCAAACGACCACAATTTATACAAGCCTACAACAACAACAACTACTACAACAACAGTAAGTTAACATTCAGCCTTTGATACCAGTCTAAAAGTCTACGATTACAAAAAACACTGTTCGTGTCAGAGATGGGAATTTTGAAATTATTAAAGATACCAGAACTTAACTAATTATGGGTTGGGGATTCTAAGAGTCCTGTACACTCTTCTCTGCTTAATTTAAATTGCCAAACAACCATAAGACAAAGAAGAACGGTGGGGAACATACGCTCACTCTCTCTCTTCCTCTCTATGAAAACAAAATTCTAGTAAGATTTTAACTGATAAATCTTGATCATTCAGTTTATCTAAGATAAAAAATACCTATTTATTAAAGTACCAAAATTACTCATCCCTGTTTCGTTCCTTTAAAAAAAGCTGCACAAAAGTCTCATATCATTACCTTACCTACATACATCGTGTATAAACTCAAGATCATTTGTAAGTGTTTAAGCGTCTGTCTATCAGTGGCCTATGTTCTTCTGTGTGTTCGTTTATTCGTTCATTCGTTCACTTGAGTTTCTTAAGTTGAGTTTTTGCTTTATTGATAATTGCTACCAATTACATGCAATTGCAAAATAATTTCTGACACCTTGCCATAGTTTATGGGTAACAAACTGTCATATATTTTACATCAAATAAACGCCATGATTATCACGATATATACATTCGCACTACGTACATGAATATGAGATAGTAATGGAGAAAAATGCATAGATACGAGGATATGAGTTTAAAGTCATTCAAATATATTCTATATTCTAGAAAAGCCTTAAATCTAGAGTGAAGACTAGATTTTAGTTTGTACTATAGATTAAACTATATACGGAACCATGTATAAGAATATAGATAGGACCATAATCTGGATAAAATATATGAGTCCGGACTATAGACATGATTATAATATCGACTACGGTCTATAGTCTAAACAATATACAGGTCTATAGGCTATACTATAGACAGGATTGGTTATATTAAAGGCAGGATTGAAGTTTGGTCTAAAGACACTATTATAGTGTGGACATTAAACAGAACTATAGTTTGGACAATAGACAGGATTAAAGTCTAGACTATAGACAGGGTATAGTATGGACTATCGACAGGACTATAGTCTGAACTATAGTATGGCCTATAATATGGACTGTAGACAGGACTATAGACAGGATTATAGTCTCGACTATAGACACGACTATAGTCAGGACAATAGACAAGACTAAAGATCGGCCTATAGTCAGGACCATAGATAGGACTATAGTCTGCACTATAAGCAGGAATATAGTCTAGACTGTAGATAGGAATATAGTATGGACTATTGTTTGGGACTATAGAAAGGACTATAGTCTGGGCTATAGATCGGACTATAGACAGGACTGTATTATAGTCTGGAGTATGGACAGTACTATAGACAGGACTATAATCTGGACTGTTGACAGGACTATAGTTTGGACTATAGACAGTACTATTATGGACTTTAGACAGTACTATAGTCTAGACAATAGGCAGGACTATAGTCTGAACTATAGACAGGACTATAGTCTGGACTATAGACAGGACTATAGTGTGGACTATAGACAGGACTATAGTCTGGAGTATAGACAGGATTATAGTCTGGACTATAGACAGGACTATAATCTGGACTATAGACAGATCTATAGTCAGGACTATAGACAGATCTATAGTCAGGACTATAGACAGATCTATAGTCAGGACTATAGACAGATCTATAGTCAGGACTATAGACAGATCTATAGTCAGGACTATACATAAGACTATGGTCTGGACTATGTACGAGACTGTAGTCAGGACTATAGATAAGACTATGGTCTGTACTATATACGGGACTATAGTCTAGTCTATATATAGTCCAGACTAAAGTCTTGTCCATAATCCAGACTAAAGTCTTCTTCATAGTCCATACTATAGACTAGACTATAGACATAACTACAGTCTGGAATATAGACAGTTCTAAAGACTATAAGCAGGACTATAGTCTGGACTTTACACAGTTGTGTCGACAAGGCTATAGACAGTACTATAGTCTGGACTATTGAATAGGTTATAGACTGGACTATAGTAGAGTCTATAGTCTGCTCTATAGTCTAGACTATAGTCTAGACTGTAGTCTAGTCTATAGTCTAGTCTATGGTCTAGTCTATAGTCTTGTCTATAGTCTAGTCTATAGTCTAGTCTATAGTCTAGTCTATAGTCTAGTCTATAGTCTAGTCTATAGTCTAGTCTATAGTCTATAGTCTAGTCTATAGTTTAGTCTATAGTCTAGTTTATAGTCTAGTCTATAGTCTAGTCAATAGTCTAGTCTATAGTCTAGTCTATAGTCTAGTCTATAGTCTAGTCTATAGTCTAGTCTATAGTCTAGTCTATAGTCTAGTCTATAGTCTAGTCTATAGTCTAGTCTATAGTCTAGTCTATAGTCTAGTCTATAGTCTAGTCTATAGTCTAGTCTATAGTCTAGTCTATAGTCTAGTCTATAGTCTAGTCTATAGTCTAGTCTATAGTCTAGTCTATAGACTAGACTATATAGAGGACTATAGACTGGACTATAGACAGGACTATAGATAGAACTATAGACAGGACAATAGACAGGAATATAGTCTGGACTACAGACAGGACTACAGTCCGGCGGTATAGACATGACAATAATCTGGATAATAGTCTGAACTATAGACAGGACTATAGTCAGGTTAAAAACCAAACTATAATCTAGACTACAGAATGGTTTCGGTCTTAACTGTACACTATACTATCTAGGCTTCTGCCTGGACTTCGGTCTTAACTATAATTTGGATTTGTCTTTAAATTGTATGTGACTGAAATATGAAATGCTTATAAAGCTGCTCTCGTCATACTATAATGTACATAGAGTTAGTTATATACACTGGACTATAATGATTACTTGGAATTTGAGGGTTTGCTGGTTATTTTTAATATTCATGTAGGTAATTCCTAACTCGTACATTCGTATTAATTCATTTTTAGTTTTTGCACAGACAGCAAGTTTGTTTTTTTTTTTTTTGTTATTTCGTAATTATTATTAGAGGGAGGTCTTTACTTCAATGGCCGTTTGATGATGACGCTGATCGGTGAAGTTTGAATGTAAAGGAATTGTGCAATAAGAAAACTTTAGTAAATAATATTTATGTATGAAATTAGTAGTTTTTATTAATTTAAATGTAGATAATTATGGAAGTTGAAGTAGAGGAATGTATAAGCTTAACTATTCTTTAGGAGTTATTTTTGTTGAATGTAAAAGATTGGTTTGAAGTAATGGTTTTATTTTATAGTTTTGTGTTAGATTTTATAGAGATTTAAAGAAAAATATTTGTAATTTAACAAAATTTTTAAAAGATTTAAAGAATTTTTAAATGAAGGAAGTTTTTGCCGTTTTATAAAGAAAATCGCAACGCTTTCATTGTGTTTAGCTGACAAACCCAGCTGTTTCTTATTTAAGAGATTTATTTTAAACCGTTTGCCTTGACCACCAGTAGTAGCAGCAGAAAAAAAAGGACATCTTAATTATTCCATGCACTTAATTTAAGATTTCACCCTTGTTTCTAGCACAACTAAAGAAGGGTCAAAACATCTTTTCTGTTTTTATTTTATGAGAGAATGACTTGAGAGCATTTTAAAACAATAGCTGTGCTAATTAGAGCACACAACTTAATTTGAGAGGGTTTGTTGTTTAACTGTCAAAAATGGTTTCTTACTTAGGCTGGAAAGATAATTACAAAATGTCAAACAATTGACATTTGTCAACGCCATATTTACAAGGAAAAAGAAATTTGTAAATTCAATTTTATAAAGAAAATTATAATTAGAACTAGTTTGCCACAGAAAACAATTGCACATAATTGTGTAAATTTATTCAATTTATAACTTTTCTAAAAAGGTGTAAAATTTTAAAATCAACTTTAATAATTTTCTTCAACAAAAAAATGTAATCTTTTTATTTTATTATAACATGTTTTTTTATTTGATTTATGGCCAACTATCACTAACTTAATATCGCCTAAGACTTACCACTTCAAAGTCTTTTTAAAGAATCATAAATATAAAGAGTTTCATGGTTTGGCTGGTTGGTTGCATAAAAATAATTATCACCAATTTTGCTTAAGGGTGTTGGCTGGCGAAATAATTTCAATTTAACCGTCCGTCTGTCTGTCTGTCTGTCTGTTAGTTCTTCCATCTGTTCAAGTCTGCAGTTTGATCAACTTCTCTCTACATTTACTTAAAACTTGTAGACAGTGTAAAAAATTATGTATAAAAATATTGTAAAATAAAGCTTCAAAGTTTCTCACTTTTTTTGATTTATTGTCATTTAAGTAGATGTTTGTCAGGTTAAAAAATACTCATATTAATAAATGTAATTTATCATAATAATATATTGCTAAATTGTTTATTAATTGTGGGTAATGGATATTTATTTTTACTTGTCTCAAAAGGTGTTTTACTATAGGCCTATAGTATGTTACTTTAAAAGGATCTCATTTGTAAATTAATATTTTAAAATTGCTACTAGTTTTACATTGTTAAAGGAAAATGTAATCATATAGTTAATTTTCAATAGTATAAAGCTCTGTGAATTATCTAAAACTTACACTAGCCAGGAGACTAACCAAACACTAGACCATATAATAAATCATACACTAAATAACAAAAAAGACTATAGACTAGACCATAGACTAAACTAGAGGCTAGACTATAGACTAGACTATATACTAGACTATATACTAGACTATAGACTAGACTATAGACTAGACTATAGACTAGACTATAGACTAGACTATAGACTAGACTATAGACTAGACTATAGACTAGACTATAGACTAGACTATAGACTTGATTATAGATTAGACTATAGACTAGACTATAGACTAGACTATAGACTAGATTATAGACTAGACTATAGTCTAGACTTTAGACTGAACTATAGATTGGACTATAAACTATACTATAGAATAGACTAGACTATAGAATAGACTATAGACTAGACTATAGACTACACTATAGACTACACTATAGACTAGACTATAGATTAGACTATAGACTAGATTATGGACTAGACTATAGAATATACTTTACACTAGACTATAGAATAGACTATAGACTAGACTATAGACTAGACTATAGACTAGACTATAGACTAGACTATAGACTAGACTATAGACTAGACTATAGACTAGACTATAGACTAGAATATAGACTAGACTATAGACTTGTCTGTAGACAAAATTATAGACTAGTCTATAGACTTGACTTTAGATTTGTGAATAGGCTAGACTAAAGTTTTGCCTAAAGACTAGACTATAATCTGTACTAAAGACTAAATTATTGTTCTGACTACGTACAGTTCTAACTACAAGAATATAGTTTGGAATATATTCAGGACAACAGACTGAACTTTTGGCTGAACTATAGACTCTAATCTGGGTTTTACACTAAACAATAGTTTTTTTCACAAAAAATATATAAATTTTCTCACATCCGTTATGAATAATTTCTTTTATTTAAAGAAACCACCCACCATGTTAAATATTATCTCTAAAATAGCATTGCCAATCAAAAACTTAAAGATTATCTTTAACACCTAATCAGTAAATCTAATAAACAATATAAATTTTCCAACTTCCGCCTAATAAATTAATAACTAATTAATTTATTGTTATGTTCTAACAAAAAAAAACAAATTTTTATTATTCAAAAATTATTACATCTCATATTACCACGTCTACAACAACAGCAACAACAAAATCATCAAATAACATTTACATAAATGTTGCTTTTCTTTCAAATCGATCTTTAGGCGCCAGATCAACTTTCAGAAAATAGTTTCTGAAACTAAAAAAATCCCACAACGATAAAAGTAAAACAAAAATGTGTTAAAAAATTATCAAATCATAAGATTAACATAATAATAGATCAGGTTACATGGCAACATATGAGATATAAAAATCTGGTTTCTAAAATTGTCCAAAAATAGTTACAAATAATAAACTAGTTAAAAGATAACAGAAGGGGGAAGTAAAGAGATTTTTAGTAAAGTTTTACATGGTTGATAGTTAGTTAGTTAGTTAGTTAGAAAGATAAATTTATAGATAGATAGATATATAGATAGATAGATAGATAGATAGATAGGTAGATAGATAGATAGATAGATAGATAGATAGATAGATAGATAGATAGATAGATAGATAGATAGATAGATAGATAGATAGATAGATAGATAGATAGATAGATAGATAGATAGATAGATAGATAGATAGATAGATAGATAGATAGATAGATAGATAGATAGATAGATAGATAGATAGATAGATAGATAGATAGATAGATGTTAGCTTGTTAGCTTGTTAGCTAGTTAGTTAGTTAGTTGGTTAGTTAGTTAGTTAGTTAGTTAGTTAGTTAGTTAGTTAGTTAGTTAGTTAGTTAGTTAGTTAGTTAGTTAGTTAGTTAGTTAGTTAGTCAGTTAGTTAGTTAGCTAGTTAGCTAGTTATCTAGTTAGCTAGTTAGCTTATAGATAGATAGATAGATAGATAGATAGATAGATAGATAGATAGATAGATAGATAGATAGATAGATAGATAGATAGATAGATAGATAGATAGATAGATAGATAGATAGATAGATAGATAGATAGATAGATAGATAGATAGATAGATGTTAGCTTGTTAGCTAGTTAGTTAGTTAGTTAGTTAGTTAGTTAGTTAGTTAGTTAGTTGGTTAGTTAGTTAGTTAGTTAGTTAGTTAGTTAGTTAATTAGTTAGTTAGTTTTTACAATGCACTCCTAAACAAAAACTTTCTTTTGTTTACATTGCAATCAGCTGCTTTTCACTTGTTTGCAGTGATACCAGATTATAAACAACGATTTCTGTGCTAACAACTGTCAATGTAAATGCTACTTTTTACATCTCTAGAGGAAAAAGGAAACTTTTAACAAAAATAGATATTTAGCGTTTACCTACAACGTACTTCATACAATTACCCTTTCACCTTTTCTCAACGCCCCTAAATTACAAAAAATATCAAATTTGAGATAAATCTTCTACCAAATGTTAATCAAACAAGTACAATTATGATCAATGGACACTGATATTGTGTTAGTGTTATGTATGCGTGGAACCCCCACTATAGTTTAAAGACCATTTTACTGTTGCAACCATTAGGAATTAGAGAAACTGACACCTGCTGTTTTCCATTTAAGAAATAAACCTATTGTCTAAGCAACTTTTTTCATATGAATTAATGTTTAATTTTTTTTCGAATGTTATTGTTGTGATGTAGTTTTTCGTGTTATTTTACCACAATATTTTGTGAAGATATATTTATTATAATATTTATGGTATTATTTGTGTTTTTGTTTTTTTTTTGTATTGATTTAACATAATGATTAAATGTTGGGTCACCCGCAGCATAAGAGTTGTGAATGCCCAATATTTTGGTTTGATTTGTTTGTTTATTTTCAATAAAAAATAGTTTTTAACACCAGGTATTTATCATAATTTCTTTTTTGTATAGAAAAGATTAGTGTTTGTGATCAGATTGTAGACTGATAGAGTTAAAATGTCCAAATATTGTATAAACACATGTCTAAGTATCAGCGAGGGGAAAAAAGGAAGATTTAATGAGTATCTTTTAATTAAGTTTATAAAGGTATTAAAACAATAGAGGGCAGAAAATAAGCAGCTATTGATTAGTTAAAACATATGAAGAAGAAATATTTGTTGTTATAAAAGAGAATGCCTTTTTCCTTTAAAATGCAATATGTGGCAACACTCTAACTAAATTTCAATAAGTGAGACTAAAGTTTAAATCTCAGTTGGTTTCTACGTTCGGTTACGTAATGAATCAGCTGATTAGGTTTTTGGCTTACGGAAACCTGTGTAAGTCGTTTTCTTGCCCATGTGATTTGTATATGAAAAACACGAATCAGCTGATCCCTAACTACACCAACTAAGCCTTGACGGTACCATAAACCATTACAAATTCTTTACTATATATTCCAACACAACTGCTCTATTATCTCTAATCACCGGCATGAGCCAAAATAATTTATTTTAATTAACCAAACAATTTCAAACAAATAATTTTTATGTAAAACTCAATATTTATTTTAAAATAAAAACTTCAAACCATTAGTATTAAAATGGGAGGGTTAGACCATTATTGACACCACAGGCCGACACATTACACATCAAAATTTTTTTTACATACATATAAAAAGAAAACTAAATGTATTTGTTTGTTAACATGTTCAAAGAAGAATAAAACTTAAATACAAAATATTTTAAACAAATTGCTATTATCTACAAAATAATTACAAAGCCACGATTGAGTTATTATGGTTAATAAGCTCTTAATTAATCAAAATCTGAAGTGAAAGGCTAATAAATGATTTTAAAGAAAATATTAACAATAATGAAGATGGATTAGTTTTTTATTTTAGTTAAAAATTGCTTTAGAAAGTTAAAAAAAAATGTTTAACAAACATTTAAAGGTTAAAGGGTAAAATGTGGCTGTTAATAAAAAATATGGCAACCCAGTGTTAAGGTTAGATAAAAGTTAAAAAGTCTGAAATATAGTTTCATATATAGTCTAGTCTGTAGTCTGGACTATACTATTGTATAAAGTTTAGACTATAGATTAAAGATTTGACTATAGTTTAAACTCAAAACTATAGTCAAGTATTTAATCTTAGTCTATTCAAGTAAAAAATGTGTACTAGACTATAGTTTAGTCAATAGGCAGGACTCTAGTGTAGTATTTTGTGCGAACTAGTCTAATATCTAGTCAACAGTTTGGACTACAGGAAATAGACTATGTATGGGAATAAACTATAGTCTAGTCTTTAGTCTGGCCTATAGTCTAGTCTATATTCTAGTCTACAGTCTAGTCTATATTCTAGTCTACAGTCTAGTCTATAGTCTAGTTTATAGTCTAGTCTATAGTCCAGTCTATAGTCTAGTCTATAGTCTAGTCTATAGTCCAGTCTATAGTCTAGTCTATAGTCTAGTCTAT
>NC_060954.1:10730308-10732927 GCF_022045245.1 Lucilia cuprina
AGTTAGTTAGTTAGTTAGTTAGTTAGTTAGTTAGTTAGTTAGTTAGTTAGTTAGTTAGTTAGTTAGTTAGTTAGTTAGTTAGTTAGGTAGTTAGGTAGTTAGTTAGTTTATTAGTTAGTTATTTAGTTATTTAGTTAGTTAGTTAGTTAGTTAGTTAGTTAGTTAGTTAGTTAGTTAGTTTTTTCATAGTACTAGAACACGAACAATGATCACTCAACTCACTGAACAAAACCAACGATCTTGCAACAGCCGTCGGTACTTCGCCAAGTTTCTACGATTCCCTTAGATATAGGTTTATCATTTTTACTAAATTAAGTAAAATCCATATGATCCTACTTTGTAAAACAATCAACATTGTTTCTATGCAAAAAACACAAAATACAACTATCACAGTTCAGCAACAACAATTGGTCAGCACAGCACCTGAGTAAATTCATAAGTCAGTTATCGTTAGTTAAACCATGACATTTTCAAGTTACTTCTGTATGACTCTGTGTATCTGCTGCTAGTTTACTATGTATACATTCATATCACTAAAAGATTTAAGACCTTGTGGCCAATTTGTTGGATCGTATGGAAAAGGGAAGTTGAAACGAAAACAGGCGTAAACAAATTGAAATTGGCATTACTGCAGCTTGTTGACGCTTAATTTATTATGCGTAGGCCACCACATCGTCAGGCTGCCAGCCAACAGGCAACGAACGAACTAACAATGCAAAAAAGAGAGTTGTTTACGATCTAAACACGGAGAGAAATTATGAATGAACTTAAGGTGTAAGTCAAGCAAGAATATCAGAGCAAAAAAGATATTAATAATAAAGAGATTTACAGATTGATTCTCTGCTAATACAAAGTTGCTACTTTCAATGATCGGCCTGCAATTGACTAGTTACGGTACAAAACTTTTCTCTATGTACTTCTTAAATCCTTAACACAGATCACCTTTTACAGCCTCAACTCGTTAGCCGTTGGCAATAAAGTAGTTGAACGCAGCAACTCTTTTCAATCCCCAGTAACAAACAACTACCAATGTGTCGAGTTATTTGCCTCATCCGCACAAAAATATAGTAAATGGCAGTAATATTATTTGGTTGCTACAAAAATTCTCATATTCTACACAAAACTTTCTACACAAATAAGAATTTTAATTGAATATTAACACCTTTCAAAAGTTTCGATTTCTTTTCTTATATTTAAGTGATTTGATAACAATTTTACAACTCCGTAAACCCGTGTTATTGTTGATTGCAATACGAGAAATTGCTGGAGGGAAATTTGGCAAAAAAAAAGAAAACACTTAACTGAACTGAACGATTAAACGAATTCATAAACAATTTGTTTGTGACAATGATTTATGCAAAAGTTTTATTAAATTTTATATTAAATCTGAAGTGAACAAGTAATTTTATCACTTTAATAACATGTTTTTTTTTTGGTTGTTAAAAATACGGAAGCCTGTCGTGATTAATATGAAAATTTAAAAATTTTTTAATTCATTCTTTTAAAAAACAGGTCTTCTATTACCTTTTCTTCACTTTGGTAATGAGTGTTTACTTCTCTAGTTTATTAGCTTTAAACTTTTTTTTGCTCATTTTTGTTTAAGACCTAATTTTACTCCCACCAAAACAAAACAACAAAAAACTTCTATTAACCACCATGAAATGAGCAAAATTTCAAAAAATAAAACTCAAACAAAATAGTTAATATTCCAATATTTATTTGAAAAGTTTATATATGTTTTTGTTATGCACACATTTATTAGTTTTTATATTATTGCTTATCATTTGATGAAATCTAAAATTACATTTCCGTTGGTTCATTCAATCATTCACAAAAGTTCAATCATTCAAAAAAGTGGTTGCGTTTTACTAATGGCTAAAAAAAACCAAACAATAAATGAACAAAACTAATATAAAAATATAGCTAACAACTTTTCTAAGTTAAAGGTAAAAAAATTGGCCAAAAAACAAAAAGTTTTTGTTATAGTTATTGGCAGAGTTCGTTTTAATAAGGTTCTTAGTTGTTGCGGAATATTGTTATAAGGGACTTTTGACACAACGTATCTCATACATTTTAACTATAGACTAGACTATAGATTAGATAATAGACTAGACTATAGACTAGACTACACTATAGACTATACTTTAGACTAGGCTATAGATTAGACCTAGACTACAGACTATATATTACAGACCAGACTACACTAGATTAAAGACTAGACTATAGACTAAACTTAAGACTGCACTAAAGATTAGACTATTAATTAGACTATAGACTAGACTATATACTAGACTATAGACTAAACTATAGACTAGACTATAGACTAGACTACAAACTAGACTATAGACTGGACTATAGACTAGACTATAGACTAGACTATAGACTAGACTATAGACTAGACTATAGACTAGACTATAGACTAGACTATAGACTAGACTATAGACTAGACTATAGACTAGACTACACTATAGACTATACTTTAGACTAGGCTATAGATTAGACCTAGACTAAAGACTATATATTACAGACCAGACTACACTAGATTAAAGACTAGACTATAGACTAAACTTAAGACTGCACTAAAGATTAGACTATTAATTAGACTATAGACTAGACTAT
>NC_060954.1:10733027-10738002 GCF_022045245.1 Lucilia cuprina
TATCTATCTATCTATCTATCTATCTATCTATCTATCTATCTATCTATCTATCTATCTATCTATCTATCTATCTATCTATCTATCTATCCATCTATCTATCAATCTATCAATCAATCTATCAATCAATCTATCTATCTATCTATCTATCTATCTATCTATCTATCTAATCGCTAATTTCACAGTAATTAAAATTTTCGAATATTTATTAGATCACAAAATTCACCACACCTTGTGGTTTTCGAATGCTTTTACACAAAAGCGAATAAGAAAGAATCCTTTAATGAAAAACTAACAATAATATCGTGTATCTTTTTGTTGCTGCTGCAACAAAATGATACACGATGATGACGACGATGAAGATGAGAATGCTGTTGCTGCTTGCTGTTGATGACGATGATACCACATGGTGTGTTTAAAGTGATAAATTTAACAAATTTTTTAGATAAAAATCTTGTTCTGTATTTCTTTCCCGACTTCTTTGCTTCGTTGGTTTGTGTGTTAAAATTTCATGTATTTTAGGTGTATTTTGTTACTCTCTGTTGTGTTACCTAACAACAACACAGCAACAACAGAAATGCGTGTCTGTGTTGTTTTCTTTTTTTTTTTTGACAAGGAGCTTGATAAAACTCCTCGTATTATGTTGTGTGAAATTTGGTGTCTATTTGGTTGTTGTTATTGTCATTTATTTTTTTTTTTTTGGTTTTGTGTTTTAACGGCTACAACAATAACAACAGCCAATTTGTTGTAATTTTTCATGGGGAAGCAAATGTCAAAAGTTCATTTGAAAAAGTTTAATTCACCACAAGAGAAAGAAATACAAAAGTCAATGACAGCGAGCCAAAAGAGTAAGTATGTATGTTTGACAGATAATTTTGACAATTTTTTGGGAGAAGGATTTGTTTACGTTTGCTTTTTTTTGAGAAAGTTCAAGTGATTTGTTTTTTTTATGTGATATTAAACTCAAATATCATTGAATCATAAAGCTCTACTAAATTCTTAAAAACTTTTATTTCAAATTAATTTTTCAATCGATATTAAACGCTCTTTGAAAAAAATTCATAGGAAATTAAAATTCCTCTACACTATTAAAAACCAAAAAAAAAAATGTAAACCTTTTTTCTATAAGAGAATTTGTACTTCTAATTTATAGTTCCACGAATCATATTCCCCCCGATCATTTGTAAATAAAAAAATCATAAAAAAATAAAAACAAACAACAAGAGAAACAAAAACTACCACCACCATTGCTTAAAACATCACAATAACAACAACACTAAACAAATGAACTGAAATTTAATTGCGCTAAAACTCAATCAATTTCTCACTGACTTTATTTTACAAGATTTGTTTTTGTTATTATTTCTCTTAATCTAAGATGGTATCACTGTTACAGCAACAGTAACACCACCAACAAACAATAAATACTTATAGCACAAAACAACAACTACTACTACTACACTAAAAAGTATCATGTAGAAAAAAACCAACAACAACAACAACAGAAAAAATAAACATTTTAGAATCTCTCGTTAAACATGACCACATGTGGTCAAAATTCACTAACAGCTACATACAATAATAACAACAAAAACAAACAGCAGGAGAAGACAATACTAACGACACATACTAAATGAATATAAATCCAAATAACAACTTGTTAAACTATTTATAAGGACTGTGGTTATCAAACATCTCAAAATTAATATATCGATATCTCTTATATCTACTGGTTAGAAACTAGACTATAGAATAAGGACTGGTTCATACGTAATTCAGAATATTAAAAACTATAGTTCAGTACAGACCATAGTACAGACTATAGTCAACAGCTATAGTGCAGCTGTTGACTAGACTATAGACGAGACTAAAGTTCAGTTGTAGACTATACTACAGACTATAGACCAATCTATAGACTATAGACGAAACTAAAGTCAAGCCAATAGACTAGACTAAAACCACTTCAGTATAGATTATGAACTAAAATATAGTCTAGACTATGGACTAAACTATCGTCTAGACTATGGACTAGGCCCCAGAGTATAAACTATACTATAGTCCAGGGTATAGACTACACTTTAATATAGTCCAGACTATACACTAGAATATAATCCAGACTATGGACTAGACTATACTCCAGACTACGTACTAGACTATAGTCCAGACTATAGACTAAACTATAATCCAGAGTATAGACTAAACTATAGACTAGATTATAGTTCAGACTATAGACTACATTATTATCCAGAGTATAGATATGGTCTAGACTATGGACTAGACTATAGCTCAGACTATAGACTAAACTATCTAGAGTATAGACTAGACTATAGTCCAGACTATAGACTAGATTATAGTCCAGACTATAGACTAGATTATAGTCCAGACTATAGACTAGATTATAATCCAGAAAATAGATATAGTCCAGACTATAGACTAGATTATAATCCAGAAAATAGATATAGTCCAGACTATAGACTAGATTATAGTCCAGACTATAGACTAGATTATAATCCAGAAAATAGATATAGTCCAGACTATGAATTACATTATAATCCAGACTATGGACAAGACTATAGTCCAGACTATGGACTAGACTATAGTCCAGACTATAGACTAAACCATAATCCAGAGTATAGACTAAACTATAGACTAGATTATAGTTCAGACTATAGACTACATTATTATCTAGAGTATAGATATAGTTTAGACTATGGACTAGAATATAGTCCAGACTATGGACTAGACTATAGTCCAGACTATGGACTAGACTATAGTCCAGACTATGGACTAGACTATAGAGCAGACTATGAACTAGACTATAGTCCTGACTATGGCCTATACTGTGGACTAGAATATAGTCTAGATGGGCAAGACTATGAACTATGAACAAGACTATAGGCTCAACTATTCATATTCATATAGTCCAAACTATAGACTTAACTATAATCCAGAGCTAGTCTATACTCTGGATTATAGTCCAGACTATAGATATAGTGCAGACTGTGGACTAGACTAAAGTATAGTCCAAAGTATAGATATAGTCCAGACTAAAAACTAAACTATAGTCCACACTATGGACTAAACTATAATCCACATAATGACTAGACTATAGTCCAGAGTATATACTAGACTATGGTCTACATTATAGACTAGACTAGGCTACAGAACTAAAATATAGTCTAGATATTAGACTACATATAGACTAGATTATAGTCCAGGCTATAGACTAGATTATAATCCAGTGTATAGACATAGTCCAGGCCATGGACTATACTAAGGACTAGGCTATCTACCATACCATGAAATAGACTATAGACCAGACTAGGGACTACACTATAGTCAAGACTATTGTCTAGACTATGGACTAGACTATGGACTAGAATATAGTCCAGATTATAGACTTAACTATAAATTATATATAGACTAGAGTATAGTTCAGATTATATACTAGACAATAGCCTAAACTATTGGCTATATTTTAGTCTAGTCTAAGTAAATGTTTCCACTTTTTTTGGTTATACAAAACACTGTGCCAACTAAGTAGAAGTTAAATGTTATGCTTCTAGCTCGATAGTTTTTATATTCTCTTCTACAGTGTCAAGTTTTCGCTTTATTTCCACTCTTAGTTATTATAAGTATCTTGTGGTTAAACAGAAGATAGATAATGCTAAATAACAACAATACGTTATCAAAGTACAACAACAACAGCAATAAAAAATAATAATGGTAGAGAAATTAAACTATACGCATATTTAAGTGTTAAAGATTATTCAAGCAGATACGAGTAAAGAAGGTGGAAAAAAATAAGAGATGTATACAAGTATTGTTATGCCACTCCACTGGTCAATGGAAGAGTTCTATAGTAGTGAGGTTAACAGGAAAAAGTAAAAATCTAGCAGAATTTTAAGGTTAAAGCTTAAAATGGAAGAGAAGTGACAACACTTTACTAAAAAACAATATGGTAACTATTATTTTCTTTTTTTATTATAATATGGCAACGTTGTGTATAGAACGTTGCTATTATTACCAACCCAATTGTACTACAGTTATCAACTAAAATACTTTTATAAAATTTCTTTTCTCACTACTCCCCAGTAATTCTTGCCCACCAAAATGCTCTGAGCACAAGTGTAAATACAGTAAGGCAGGATCCTATTTTACATACAAGATCTTCTATTTAGATTTGTCTGCTGGAGTTTGTACCAGTGTGTGTGTTACCCATTTAGTTATACGATATGCTCATCAATCGCTCGTTTGTAAAACCATTAAATTGATATCATGTCGTGTGTTTTGTATGTTTTTAATGTTTCTTCTTACTTTTTTTCTTCTGAAAATTAATGTTGGAATGGGTGTTAAAAAATAATGATCTTAAATACATGTATGTTTACATGAAATTCATACACGCAACTTTAAGTTACGATCTTACGAACACAGGTACGAAGGCAAATTCAGCAGATCTGTAGAAACGAGGAATTTTATAGCGAAATGATAGTTATATAGTTTGGTTTTTTAGTCTAGTATATAATCTGGACTATAAACCAGTCCATAGTAAAGTCTAGAGTCTATTCCTTAGTCTATAGACTAGTCTATAGTCTACTCTGTAGTATAGTTTATAGTCTAGTCTAAAGTATAGTTTATAGCGCTGTCTTTATTCTAGTCTATGGTCTAGTTTATAGTCTAGTCTTTTTTCTTATTTGTAGTCTAGTCTATAGTCTAGTCTTTTGTCTAGTTTATAGTCTAGTCTATAGTGTAGTCTATAGTCTAGTCTATAGTCTAGTCTAGTCTATAGTATAGTTTATAGTGCTGTCTTTAGTCTAGTCTATGGTCTAGTTTATAGTCTAGTATTTTTTATTATTTGTAGTCTAGTCTTTAGTCTAGTCTATAGTCTAGTCTATAGTCTAGTCTATAGTCCAGTCTATAGTCTAGTCTATAGTCTAGTCTATAGTCTAATCTATAGTCTAGTCTATAGTCTAGTCTA
>NC_060954.1:10738102-10742614 GCF_022045245.1 Lucilia cuprina
TATAGTCTAGTCTATAGTCTAGTCTATAGTCTAGTCTATAGTCTAGTCTATAGTCTAGTCTATAGTCTAGTCTATAGTCTAGTCTATAGTCTAGCCTTTAGTCTAGTCCATAGTCTAGTCTATAGTCTAGTCCTTAGTCTAGTCTATAGTTTAGTCTGTAGTCAAGTCTACAGTCTAGTCTATAGTCTAGTCTATAGTCTAGCCTATAGTCTAGTCTATAGTCTAGCCTATAGTCTAGTATATTGTCTAATCTATAGTCTAATCTAAAGTCTAGTCTATTGTCTAGTCTATAGTCTAATCTATTGTCTAGTCTATAGTGTAGCCTATAGTCTAGTCTATAGTCTATCCTATAGTCTAGTCTATAGTCTATCCTATAGTCTAGTCTATGGTCTAGTCTTTTCTATAATGTAGTTTTTAGTCTAATCAATGGCCTACTCTTTAGTCTAGTCTATAGTATAGTATATAATCTAGTCTTATACTCTCCTCGATATTGTGAAAACTAATAGAATTTTTTTAGATATCTTTTGTTCATTATATCTAGACTTTACTGTTGCAATATTTTCATATTTATCGGAAGAAGAAATACATATAACAGCAATGTTTATGTCAAGTAAATTATTACAAAATATTTTGTCATTAATTTGATAAATTTTCTTGTTAAAAATATACATTTTCAAGAAGTTTTTTATATAAAAATTTTATTTATTTATTTTTGAAAATTTTATATTAGAAAAAAATGCAACAGATTTTAACTCACACCTTAACTTGTAGTAGGAAGTGTAGGAATAGAATTTAAATTAGAAATTAATATAGAGCAGAACTAATGCAATATTTAAAAAAAACAAGAACTAATTTTACTTATTAACAGATTAAAGAAAAGTTGTTCGCTTAAGTACAGTGGAGAATCCTTAAATCAAATTAGTTAAAAAAAGATATCACTTCGAAATTTGTATGTTCTTTAAATCGGATCTAAGGAACCTCAACATTTTGTTCTTTTACTTTTATCTAATTTTGTATTTAACGGTTCAAATCGTAATTTTCGCTCAACTTTTGAACGAATAATAGATAATCTGGTCTATAGCCAAGTATATAGTCTAGACTATAGCCAAGTATATAGTCCTGACTATAGCCTAGTATGTTGTCTAAACTATAGCCTAGCTACCGTCTGGACTATAGCTTAGTATATAGTTTGGTCTATAGACTTAGCTATAGTGTATCTGTTACAACAACAATTTTCTTAAAAAAGTCCCTTTAAATTAACCTTCCTTTACCTCGCTTTCTGGGGAACGTAGAAAAATTTAACTTAGCAACTCTAAAATATATTTAATCAGCTAAAACACTTGACAATATTTTTACGGTAAAAAGCCGTCGGCATTTAAATTAAGAAAAAATATTGAAATAATTTACCTTTTAAAATTTGTTGAAATAAATTTTATATTATTAATAATCCAAATATAAATATGAAAATAAAATTGTTTAAACAATTTATTGCACTTTTTTTAAATTAAAATTTTTTTCACTTTTTTCTTAATGCAAAAAATTTTTTTATTAAATTTTCTTTTTATTTAAAATTTGAGTATTAAAAAATTTTAAAAATTCACCAAAATTTCTATAACTTTTTAAATTTATTTATTATTTTTATTTATTTGTGTATTTTTTCTTTCCTTTTTTAACAAAAATAAACTTATTGTATAATTCCTTTTTGTTTAAACTTATTTTAAATATTTTTCTTTATTTTTCGTAAAAATTCGCCGCACGTTTTTTTTTAAATAAAAACACATAAAAGAAATCACTTTGTTTCTTTGCCCGTTCTTTAATTTTCGCTATACAAATAAAAATTTTTCTTTTCTATTTTTCTTCGTTACGTTCTGTTTAAAAAAAATATATATATTCATTCCCTCGTATCAACCACACGCAAAGACAGGAAACGTTAAACTAAAATTGAAAATATCATCTCATTACAGTGGTGGTGCCACCTAGAGTATATGAATGAGTGAGAGTGTCAGTGAGTGAGTGTAATCAAATCGGCATATACGTTACGATCGAACAGCAGGAGTAAACAGTAGAAAAGATAAAGAAGAAATAAACAACAACAACATAAATATTACCACCACTATTATCTTGTTGATGTTGCCACCACCACCACTACCATTATTATTCGGTCATTGTTACAACAACAAGAATCATTTGTTATTATTTTAACCATCATTGTCATTATCATTGCTTTATTATCATCATTGTATGTTTACCTTTTTGTGTGTTTTTGAATCCCTATTGTTATACTCTTCTCTCTTTAATTATTCTCTGGGTAGGCGTGCAAGTAACGGTAGTTAATTGTTAAGTGTGAGGATTTTGCAATGTTTCTCAAACTGTTTGTTAGTTTTTAAGAGACTATTTCAAATTGGATTTTGTTATTTAGGAAAGAGAAGAGAGTTGTATTAATGATAGGTTAACAGTGTGGGGTAAAAGCTATATGGATAGATGGTTGGATAGATAGATAGATAGATAGATAGATAGATAGATAGATAGATAGATAGATAGATAGATAGATAGATAGATAGATAGATAGATAGATAGATAGATAGATAGATAGATAGATAGATAGATAGATAGATAGATAGATAGATAGATAGATAGATAGATAGATAGATAGATAGATAGATAGATAGATAGATAGATAGATAGATAGATAGATAGATAGATAGATAGATAGATAAATAAATAGATAGAGTAGTCCTATGTTTTCAGCGACTATAACAGATTTAAGTGAAATTTTTTTCCACACTGTTGTAATATTAGTGTTATGATTCTCTTTCTGTTACTCCCTACTTCCCTAACACAAGCAGTGCTGCCAGTTTGTTGCTTTCTGAACCTTTCAGCATTAGCAATTTCTTAGAAATTTCCAATTTTTAACCTTTAACCATCTTTTGAATGTATGGAATACAGAGGGCGAAGTCGATCTAAAATTGTCGGAGGCGGCGGCTGAGCTAAAATAATTCGTCGGCGGCTTACAGTCGGCTTAGAGGCGATCGTTTTTAAAGAAATTTAAGCTCTTAAAGTTATGTTCAAAAATAATAAAATATCAAGATTTTAAGACTGAGGATCAAGCCTCTTTACTTAAAATATTAATTCATTACCAAATAATGATATAGATACAGAATTTGGAAATTTTGTCTTTATATACAAGGTCCATTTTACGAAAATCTCTTTTTTTTTCTTAATTTTTCTTTTATTGCAACCAATTGAAAAATTAAGAAAAACATTTAATTAAATTTAATAAAAATTATTACAATTATATTAAAAATGTATCGGGAGTATTGAAAATTATAAAATATCACTTATATCCTTTGCAAAAATCTTTTACGTTTTCCAAATATAATTGTCCAACAATAATTCATTATATTTCAGTCTATAGCCTAGTTAATATCCAAAGAAAAATATTAAAAAATATCCCTTTATTTCCCACTTAAAGTAATGACAACTAACAACGAAACACACTGGCAACTTCAAATATTTGATCTCAATGAGAACTGTATTTAATTTCTCTTATTCTCTCTTTCCAAACAGTTTGAAAAACACTGGTAAATCTTCATTTACACACTTAATCAGAAATGTTTTCATTCCCCCAAAAAAACCAGTTACTATTATTAATGGTGTTTTACAATTGTTAACGCCCCTTTTCAGATAATCTTGGACTGTTGTTGTTCTTTTTACTATACATTCTGACATTACCTGCTTGTTTTCTTGGTACAAAAACACAACAGCAACTACTAACAGCAGTAGAAACAATAACTAAAAAGGTGTAAACCTTTTCATTGTTGTTGTAATATCTGTTATTATTTTTGTTGTTGTTCTTGTGTTTTCACATCCACAACAATGAAGTCTTCGTTTGATTGCAATTTTCTTATTGGTCGTTTCACTTCTAATCTCAAAGATTAACATGCGCAAATGGACGCCATATTTTAAGGCAAACGTATAAATAGTATGAGACAAATTTAAAAGGTT
The DNA here is from genome assembly GCF_022045245.1 of Lucilia cuprina. Taxonomy (NCBI): domain Eukaryota; kingdom Metazoa; phylum Arthropoda; class Insecta; order Diptera; family Calliphoridae; genus Lucilia; species Lucilia cuprina. The sequence continues at coordinate 10,742,108 of NC_060954.1, forward strand.
TTTTTCTTTCTTAAATTAAAAGCAAAATATTGTTGAGATTGTTCTTAAAAACAAATGGCTGATGCTGTCGACCTGCCTATTGCCTAAAGGCGATTTTTTATAGAAAAAAATTGCTTTAGTTTTTTCTTCTGGGAGAATTTTTTTTATAAGATTTTGTAATGTGAGATTGTATTTATTTGGCGTTGCTAGGAGCTTAGATAAAATGTTAAAGATTTTGTAAGGAAGATGCTTAAACTTGCTGGTTTTTGTTGTAAGGATTATAAGGTTTTTGTAGAAAAAATTGTAGGAATAACTGTAACTTTTATTATTTTAAAGAATTTTGTTAATTAATTGTTAATTAAAGCTAATAAAAATAGACTACCAACTAAAATGAATGGTAGACTATAATATAGACCAGAATATAGACCAGAATATAGACTAGACTATAGACTAGACTATAGACTAGACTATAGACTAGACTATAGACTAGACTATAGACTAGACTATAGACTAGACTATAGACTAGAC
>NC_060954.1:10742714-10752714 GCF_022045245.1 Lucilia cuprina
TAGACTAGACTATAGACTAGACTAAAGACTAGACTATAGACTAGACTAGACTATAGACTAGACTATAGACTAGACTATAGACTAGACTATAGACTAGACTATAGACTACACTATAGAGTAGACTATAGACTAGACGATAGACTAGATTATAGACTTGACTATAGACCAGACTATAAACTAGACTATAGAGTAGACTATAGACTTTACTATATGCTAGACTATAGACTGGAGTATAGACTAGTCTATAGCTTAGACTAGAATATGGACTAGACTATAGAATGTACTATAGTCTAGTCTATTATATATACTAGTCTTGACTAAAAACTACGCTATAGACAGGACCATATTTAGGACTATACACTATACTATAAATTAGAGTATAGACTAGACCATTAATAAAGCTAAAGACTAGACTAAAGCCTAATCAAGACTACTGTCTATTTAAAGTTTAAATTTTTAACATATCAATATTTCACTTCTGTCGTCATTCCACTGTAATTTCTCCTCTTCAGTTTTTACACACTTTGGTGTAAATTATAGAAAAAGGAAAATATAATCGAAAGAAAAAAAGATGAGATGAATTTAACGCCCACTATATTAGCACGGTTCTACTCATATTTTTCATATTAAAAATTAACATGCATGCAAGATTTTCATGTAATACATATAATTAAAATAATTTTAGAAATACAACACACAAACATTCCAAATGCAATTTAAGTAAAATAAAACCAAAATTCGAGCAAAAAAGAAACAGAAAAAAAACTTAATATTAAAACACAAAAATCATCCAACAAATTTTTATATCAAATAAAAATGATGAATGAATAACAAATGTTGCTTAGAATTTCGCTGAAATTTATAGATTTTTATTACGTTACACTGATGTATAGTACTGCTGCATACTTTAAGATTTTGAATTTTTTTGGATAAAAATTTCAAAATTATTTTTTATTTTCTTTTAGCCATAAATTACACAATCAAACAAGCATTAAACAACATGTTTATAGTTGTAAGGTTTTTTTTTGTATAAAATTACATATTTTGCGAAAAAAAAAACACATTTAGAAATCAAACAAATCCTACAGAAAATTTGATTTTATTAAATATTAAAATATTTTTCGTTCAATAAATTTGTTTGAAATTTTTTTTGCAAAAGAAAAAAAAATTCAGTTATTTTTAGCTGCAAAATATTTAAAAATATCAAAATATTTATGACTATTACGTAGTTTTTTTTCGTTATACAAATTAATTTGTGATTTGTTTGCTGATAAATAAATAACTATAAATTTTTTACAGTGTGATTTTTCTTTCTTGCTTTTATCTACGTTTTCTTTATTAGGAGAGAGTTGACAGATACTATTAAAGGATATGCGGAAATTCTTCTTTAGACTATAGACTGTTCTATAGTCCAGATTTTAGACTGTTCTCAAACCAGACTATAAACTGTTCTGAAGTCCAGACTATAGACTGCCCTATAGTCCAGACTATAGACAGCTCTATAGTCCAGACTATAGACTGCTCCATAGTCCAGCCTATAAACTATTCTATAGTTCAGACTATAGACTTTTCTATAGTTCAGACTATAGACTATTATATAGTTCAAACTATAGACTATTCTATAGTTCAAACTATATACTGTTCTATAATCCAGACTATAGACTATTCTATAGTCCAGACTATAGACTATTCTACAGTCCAGACTATAGACTATTCTACAGTTTAGACTATAGAATCTTCTATAATTTAGACTATAGACTATTCTATAGTCCAAACATTCTATAGTCCAGATTATTCTTTAATCCAGACTATAAACTCTTCAATAGTCCGGACTATAGACTATTCTATAGTCAAGCCTATAGACTATTCTATAGTCCAGCCTATAGACTATTCTATAGTCCAGCCTATAGACTATTCTATAGTCCAGCCTATAGACTATTCTATAGTCCAGCCTACAGACTATTCTATAGTCCAGACTATAGACTATTCTATAGTCCAGACTATAGACTATTCTATAGTCCAGACTATAGACTATTCTATAGTCCAGACTATAGACTATTCTATAGTCCAGACTATAGATTATTCTTTAGTAAAGACTATAGACTATTCTTTAGTTTAGACTATAAACTCTTCTGTAGTTCCACACTGCAGACTATTCTATAGTCCAGACTATAGGATATCCTATACTCCAGACTATAGTCTATTCTATTGTCCAGACTATAGACTATTCCAGACTATAGACCATTCTATAGTCCAAACTATAGACCATTCTATAGTCCAAACTATAGACCATTCTATAGTCCAGACTATAGACTATTCTATAGTCCAGACAGTAGACTATTCTATAGTCCAGACTATAGACTATTCTATAGTCCAGACTATAGACTATTCTATAGTCTAGACTATAGACTATTCTATAGTCTAGACTATAGACTATTCTATAGTCTAGACTATATACTATTCTATTCCAAACTGTAGACTATTCTATAGTTCAGACTATAGACTATAGACCCTACTTTAGTTTAGACTATAAACTCTTCCATAGTTTAGACTATAAACTCTTCCATAGTTTAGACTATAAACTCTTCTATAGTTTAGACTATAAACTCTTCTATGGTTTAGTCTCCACTAAAGAATAATCTATAGTCTGGACTATAGAATAGTCTATAGGCTGGACTATAGAATAGTCTGTAACCTGGACTATAGAATAGTCTATAGTATGGACTATAGAATAGTCTATAGTATGGTCTATAGAATAGTCTATAGTATGGTCTATAGAATAGTCTATAGTATGGACTATAGAATAGTCTATAGTCTGGACTATAGACTATTCTATAGTCTAGACTGTAGACTATTCTATAGTCCAGACTATAGACTATTCTATAGTCCAGACTATAGACTATTCTATAGTCCATACTATAGACTATTCTATAGACCATACTATAGACTATTCTATAGTCCATACTATAGACTATTCCATAGTCCAGGTTACAGACTATTCTATAGTCCAGCCTATAGACTATTCTATAGTCCAGACAATAGATTATTCTTTAGTGGAGACTAAACTATAGAAGAGATTATAGTCTAAACTATAGAAGAGTTTATAGTCTAAACTTTGGAAGAGTTTATAGTCTAAACTATGGAAGAGTTTATAGTCTAAACTAAAGTAGGGTCTATAGTCTGAACTATAAAATAGTCTACAGTTTGGGCTACAGGCTATTCTATACTCCAGACTATAGTCTATTCTATTATCCAGACTATAGACCATTCTATAGTCCAGACTGTAGACTATTATATAGTCCAGACTGTAGACTATTCTATTATCCAGACTATAGACCCTACTTTATAGTTTAGACTACAGACTGTTCTGTAGACTAGACTATAGATAGTTCTATAGTCCAGACTATAGACTGTTCTATAGTCCAGACTATACAGTATATAGTCTATTGTCCAGACTATATATTATTCTATAGTACAGACTATTCTATAGTCCAGACTATAGACTATTCTATAGTCCAGACTACAGACTATTCTATAGTCCCGACTATAGACTACTCTATAGTCTAGACTATTTTATAGTCCAGACTATAGACTATTCTATAGTCCAGACTATATACTGTTCTATAGTCCAGACTATAGACTGTTCTATAGTCCAGACTATAGACTACTCTATAGTCCAGACTAAAGACTATTCTATAGATTCCTTTAAATACTATTACAGACTAGGGCCTATCGTCTAGTTCAGAATATAGTGAAGTCCCAAAGTCTCTTTTATAATTCATACTGGGGTCTAACAAGTAAAGTCTCTTCTGCTATCTAAAGTTTTGATCTCTCAGCAGAACTCGCATTAAATTATGATGACAACAAACAATTATTACTTTTAAATAGTGTAACAAATATTCAATGACTTGTTTGATCAATCAATTATCTGTAAAAATTCTTAATGGTTTTTTTATCTAGAATTGAAATGTTTTTATTTCTTTTCTTCTGATAAATTTCTTCATTTCATCTTTTTCTTTATATAGAAAAAAATTTATAAAAATTTTGAATGTATCTTTTACTTTTTAAAATTTTTATTATTTTTTAAAGTTGATATGTGTCATCGTTGTACAACATTAACAACACACAAGCATCTTTTTTTTTTTAACAGCAGCAGGTGTATAAAAGATATTTTATCACAGATTAAGTCACATACTAAAAAAATAACAAAAATAAAGAAAATATTCTATGCTAGAATTTGCTGCTAGTAGTACTAGAATATTTATTTTTATACAAATGATGATGATCTTTTTTTACTGTTTTCTTCTTTGAACATTTCTTGTGATCTTATTAAACGAAATAAAGAATGAAATAGAAAACAGAAATTTGCTAGTCAAAAGCCAAATGATATGGACACAGATATACTAGAACGTTGTTTGTATATAAGATACTTGTATTTAGTATATTTTCTTTTTGCTATAGTTTTCTAGATATTATTTCCTTATACAAAGTTATTTATGTCGACACGAGTTTTTGGGAGGGTATAGTATATATTGGCCTGTTGTTGTTGCTGTTGTTTTGAGGTGTTGAAAGTTGGAATTGGGAAGATTTTTCTTTAGTAGAATAATAAAGTTTAAGTGAGCGGCATAAAGAGATAAATGTTTGCTTTTATGTAAAAAAACATATGGTCTTCAATAAGTTTAATTGTTTTATATCGCATGTTAATGATCAGTATTGATTTATTTTGAATATTGAGAAAATTACAAGAAAATACAAAAAAGTTTATAGAAATTTAAGGATTTGTTTACAATTTCATGTAAAAACTAACAATCTGGCAACTACTGCAACAAAACTATTGTGAATTGTAACAAGCTATTATTATGTTTACCTTTTAAACTAAAAATTTACTAAATTTGAGATTTTTGACAAAAAGATTCTTAAATTCCAAAAAAATATTGGACGAGCTAACAAATCTGGCAACTACTGCAACAAAATTATTGTGAATTGTAAGAAGCCATTGTTATGTTTAACTTTTTATTGTTAAATAAACTGAAAAAAAATTACGAGAAAATACAAAAAAAGTTTATGGAAATTGAATTTCATTTAAAAGCAAACAATCTGGCAACTACTGCAACAATACTATGGTGAATTGTAACAAGCTATTGTTATGTTTATCTTTTTATTGTTAAATAAACTCAAAATTTTACTAAATTTAAGATTTTTGTCAAAAAGCTTCTTAAATTTAAAAAAAAATTAACAAAATATGTTTAAATTTGAAGTTAAACAACAATTTGCTATAAAACCAGACAATCCGGCAACTTCTTAAATAAACATATTGAACGAGTTTTTAAATTTAGGTTTTTTGTCAAAAAGATTCTTAAATTGTTAAAAAGATTAACAAAATATTTTAAAATTTGAAGTTAAACCACAATTTGCTATAAAACCAGACAATCCGGCAACTTCTTAAATAAAAATATTAAACAAGTATTTTTAATTTATTGCAAAATTTTTTTCAGAAGTTCAAGCTAACAATCTGGCAACTACTGCAACAAAACTATTGTGAATTGTACAAAGCTTTTGTTATGTTTACCTTGTAATTGTCAAATAAACTGAAAATTTTACTAAACTTAAGAGTTTTTGTCAAAAAGATTCTTAAATTGTTAAATAATTAACAAAATATGTTTAAATTTCAAATTAAACTACAAATTCCAATAAAACCAAACACTCTGGCAACTCCTTAAATAAAAATATTGTGATTTTGAACAAGTTTTGTGCAATTTATGGCAAAAATCTCCCAGAATTTTAGGTTTTTATAAGAAAAAGTTATAAATTTTAAAGCAGAACTACAAAATGCAATAAAACCTTACAGTCTGGCAACTACCAGAAGGAAATTATTGTGATCTCAAGGCCTATCAATAAAAAACAAGGTCTTTAACAATTTACTAAAGAAACACCCACAAATTCTCTTAGATTTTTAGGTTTTAGTTAAAAATATGTTTAAATTTTAAGTTTAACTATGATTTACAGTTAACCCTAACAATCTGGCAACTTATAAAACTCAACTATGGTAAAGTTTTTGATAAATATTGTAACTTACCTAGAAGATTGTATCAGCTTTATGTTGAAATTCACTAAATAATTTTGTATTTTGTAAATTGTTGCCTTGCAAAAGATTTAATAGATTAATCATCAAAGAATTTTGCTTATTTTTTAAAAAAAACTTTTCTCACAACTAATTCCTTGCAACTTAAATTAAGCCTTAAGCAACAAAACATTTAATAAAATTTTCACAAATTAATGATTTTTTTTCTTAAACATTAACAAAAATATCACACAACACACATTAGGCGACAACATTTTAATGTTTTGTGCAAAAAAATTCATTCATTAAACTTAATTAAAATGAAAAAATAAGAAATGCTTTTACTTTTACTTCTTACTGGTAAATTTTAATATATATCAAACACACTGCACTCACTACTGCACACACACACACACTCTGCTCAAACTTATCATTAAGATGAATAAGAACAATAACAATACACACACAACACAATAAAAGTTGACATAAACTAATCGCATGCAACGCATTGAATATTTATCACTGAACACAAAAAAAAAAACATCAACAACAACAATAACTAAAGAAACATTTCAAAACAAATGAAGTGAATTGAACAGAAGACAACAGAATACAAGGAACAACAACAACAAAAAAAACAAGAGCAGCAGTAACAATAAAGCAACAACAATAGAAACATAATAACAATCATCAACATAAAATTCTTGCTCTTCTTCACTCTCTCTCTCTCTAGATGTATTTGCCTGAGTTTGTGTGTTTGTTTATGTTTTTTATAATATGATTTCCATATCAATACAGTACTGAGAGAGTATTAATTGTTTGGAGAAAAATCACAACAATATGTACAAAATTTATAAAAATAATATTATTTAAATATATAAAAACATATTTTCTATTAAATTTTTAAAAGTAAAAAGTTTATTTTGTTTAATTTGTTAAGATAAAGTTTTTCAAATGTTTTCTTTATTACTGTTGTTGACATTTTAATCAAAGTTGCCATATAAAGCTAAAGGAGCCACTTATTAACTTATGATTGCCATGAAAAAAAAGCAAGTGGCATCATTATATTAACAAAATTACTGTAGAAGAATGTATTTGAAAAAGGTTTTTAGTGGAAAAATGTAAACAAAATGAATAAGATACATAAAATTTGTAAAAAAAATTAAAATTTTGTATAAGAAAACTATTCAATAACATTATAGGAACATATTTTTATAAAGATTTTTTAAATTTAAAAGACAATTTACCTGCATTAAAAAAAAAAACTACTACTATTTCAAAAATAGTATTATTTTTCAAAAAGTTGCTTTTGTAAATTGTTTATAATACAAAATTGTTTGCAAAACTAATAATATTTTTTAATTTTAAAATAGTAGTACAAATACTACTTTTTTCTAAAAAGTAGGAAATCACAATTTTTTTTTCAAAATATGATTTAGCATTATCTAAACTTAAAGAGAAGGATAATTTTTTCAAAACATGTGCACTAAGTACTAAATTAACTACTACTATTTCATAAAAAAGTATTATTTTTCACATAATTTTTAATATAAATTGTTAAATATATAAAACAGTTCGCAAAACAAGCATATTTTTCAATTTTAAAATAGTATCAGAAATACTACTTTTTTTAAAAGTTTGTACATCCTTACTTTTTTCTGCAGAATATGTTTAAGCGACATGTATATTTATAAAAGAAAACATTTGAAGTTTTCATTATTTAAAGGCTCTGCTTAAGCAGAACATACCAACCAAAATACATTTTTTACAGATATTTTCAAGATAATCTTATAAAACACTTAAGATCACAGCAGGCTTTTCCTTTTTAAATCTTTTTATATCTTGACTTTTTTTTAATTTTGACAAAAATATTATTTGTTAAAAATTATGAACTGATGAACACAGGTTGTGAAAAGAACTGCAGTTCAGTAATATAGAAAAAAATTGATTTTGTATAAAATTTATATTAAAGTTATAAATTAGGACAATTTAAATTACTTTAAGATTAGAGGACGGTTTTCAATGTAATCGTTAAAACTTAGTTTGAGTTAATTATTTGCTTAGCAAAAAATCATTTAAATTAATAAAAATTTAATTGCTAATAAATTATGCAAATTGAAAATGTAAAATTAATTTCAATTTCTAATGGGGATAATCACAGTTTTGAAATAAAACTTATAAATTATAATTTAAAACTATAATTAACAAAACTTTTATAAAATTATGCAACAAAAACGTGACTCACGTTTAATAAAATACATTATTAGAATGTTATTTCTCTTTTAATTTTAAACAATTAATACAATTTATAACTCAAAATCTTTAGTTTTTACATAAATTTACTCTAAAGTCCGGTTGGCTGTTAGTTATACTTGCTTCAATGCAGCCTCTGTACTGCTTTGTTTATATTTTGAAAACAAAACAGTGGCAACACTACGTTTTCATGCTTTCCTTGTTTATTGTTTTTAAGCTTAAATTCACTTTACTTTGTTTTGTTTACATTTTTATAGCATAACACTGACAGTAAGTACTAGCTAGCGTGTTGTTATAGTTTTCTAAGCTTGTGTTAGTGACGTAAATATAGCGGTTTTTTGTATTACTTGTGGCGTTGATTTGTTTTGTTTATATTTTTATAACTGACAGTACTTGGGTTTTGTTATTGTTTCCTAAGCTTATGTTAGAGGTGTCAATATAGCGTTTTTCTATAACTTGTGGCGTTATTTAGCATAAACACAAATTAGGTTGTAATTACCAAACGGCTTATCGGATTTCAATGAAATTTTACAAGATTATATAGAATATAAATTTCTACTTATGAATAGGGTAAATGTACCAATAGTCGGCAGTTTAACTTTTTTCTCTTTTTCAAACTATCCCCCTAAAGAGTTGGTAAATGTTATTACGATGATTTTTAGTTATTTCAATTATGTGTTTAGTTAAGTTTTAGATCTATTTAACTTTTTTGAAAAACAAATAACTAGTTTTTAGTAATTTGTAAATTTTGTTAAAAACTCCACATTTTCCAATAGTCGGCACCAGTGTTCCTAAGTTCGACAAAAAATGTCCCTATAGTCGGCAGTAGATTTTTTGTTTGAAAAAAGCATATTTATTTATAGAAAAAAGTGATATATACACAATTTTCCAAAGAAAATATTTAATTAAATTTTTTCTATAGAAATAATTGTAATAATATCGTTTTTTCTGTAGAAAAATATGTTATAAACATAATTATAATTGTAATAAGTATACATAATAACATTTTTTTCTATAGAAAAAGAGTTATACATGCAATTTTCTGTACAATATTATATTTTTTGTTAGAGAAAAAAGTAATTTTTTATAGGGAAAGTGTTATATGTACTGTTTTTTAAAGAAAATCTTTTATAAAAATATGCAATTTCCTATAGGAAAAAATTTAACATAAGTTTCATAGAGGATATTATAATAAGAACACTTTTCTATAGAAAAATTGTCATACTAGGAATTTTCTATAGAAAAAAATGTTATACTCATAATTTTTTTGTAAAAACACAGTTAAAAAGCAATTTTGTTAGAAAAAATTTCAATATGCAAAATTTTAAATAGAAAAAACTGTTATACACATATTTTTTGTATAGAAAATTATATTCTGTAGTAAAAAATTGTAATCTTCTGTAGAAAAAGCTATTATAGAAGTAATTTTCTATAGAAAAAAGGGTATACACACAATTTTTCATAGAGAAAACTGATATACACATAATTTTTTGTATCAAAAATTGTTATACATAAAATTTTCTATAGAAAAAAATTGTATACACATAATTCTCTATAGAAACAATCAATTTTCTATAGAGGAAATTGTAATATACATAAATTTTTATAGAGAAGTGTTATACATAATTTTTTTTACAAAAATAACTGTTATACATATAATTTTTGAAGAGAAAATTGTTATAGAAA
>NC_060954.1:10760214-10818998 GCF_022045245.1 Lucilia cuprina
TAGTCTAGTCTATAGTCTAGTCTATAGTCTAGTCTATAGTCTAGTCTATAGTCTAGTCTATAGTCTAGTCTATAGTCTAGTCTATAGTCTAGTCTATAGTCTAGTCTATAGTCTAGTCTATAGTCTAGTCTATAGTCTAGTCTATAGTCTAGTCTATAGTCTAGTCTATAGTCTAGTCTATAGTCTAGTCTATAGTCAAGTCTATATTCTAGTCTATAGTCTAGTCTAGTCTATAGTCTAGTCTATAGTCTAGTCTATAGTCTAGTCTATAGTCTAGTCTATAGTCTAGTCTATAGTCTAGTCTATAGTCTAGTCTATAGTCTAGTCTATATTCTAGTCTATAGTCTAGTATATAGTCTAGTCTATAGTCTAGTCTACAGACTAGTCTATAGTCTAGTCTATAGTCGAGTCTATAGTCTAGTCTATAGTCTAGTCTATAGTCTAGTCTATAGTCTAGTCTATAGTCTAGTCTATAGGATAGTCTATAGTCTAGTCTATAGTCTAGTCTATAGTCTAGTCTATAGTCTAGTCTATAGTCTAGTCTATAGTCTAGTCTATAGTCTAGTCTATAGTCTAGTCTATAGTCTAGTCTATAGTCTAGTCTATAGTCTAGTCTATAGTCTAGTCTATAATCTAGTCTATAGCCTAGTCTATAGTCTAGTCTATAGTCTAGTCTATAGTCTAGTCTAGTATATAGTCTAGTCTAGTATATAGTCTAGTCTATTTTCTAGTCTAGTCTATAGTCTAGTCTATAGTCTAGTCTATAGTCTAGTCTATTGTCTAGTCTATAGTCTAGTCTATTGTCTAGTCTATAGTCTAGTCTATAGTCTAGTCTATAGGATAGTCTATAGTCTAGTCTATAGTCTAGTCTATAGTCTAGTCTATAGTCTAGTCTATAGTCTAGTCTATAGTCTAGTCTATAGTCTAGTCTATAGTCTAGTCTATAGTCTAGTCTATAGTCTAGTCTATAGTCTAGTCTATAGTCTAGTCTATAATCTAGTCTATAGCCTAGTCTATAGTCTAGTCTATAGTCTAGTCTATAGTCTAGTCTAGTATATAGTCTAGTCTAGTATATAGTCTAGTCTATTTTCTAGTCTAGTCTATAGTCTAGTCTATAGTCTAGTCTATAGTCTAGTCTATTGTCTAGTCTATAGTCTAGTCTATTGTCTAGTCTATAGTCTAGTCTATAGTCTAGTCTATAGTCTAGTCTATAGTCTAGTCTATAGTCTAGTCTATAGTCTAGTCTATAGTCTAGTCTATAGTCTAGTCTATAGTCTAGTCTATTGTCTAGTCTAGAGTCTAGTCTATAGTCTAGTCTATAGTCTAGTCTATAGGCTAGTCTATTGTCTAGTCTATAGTCTAGTCTATAGTCTAGTATATAGTCTAGTCTATAGTCTAGTCTAAAGTCTAGTCTATAGTCTAGTCTATATTCTAGTCTATGTTCTAGTCTATAGTCTAGTATATAGATTAGTCTATAATCTGGTCTGTAGGTTAGTTTGGTCCATGGTATAGCCAAAAGTCTGGACTGTAATCTTGTCTTTATTCTGACTTATAGTGTGGTAAACATTCTGATCTATATTCCTGTTTATTATCTGGACAACAGTCTGGACTATAGCCTGGTCGATAATCTGTATTACTGTCTGGTTTATAGTCTGATCAGTAGTCTGATTTATAGTCTGATCTTTAGCATGATCTATAGTTTAGACTATATCCTATATCCAGGTCTATAATCTGAACTATAGTCTGATAATAACTGTTGACTGTAGTCTGGTTTATAATCAGATCTGTAGTCTGAACTAAAGTTAAGATTTTGTAATTAAGTAAAAATAAGAAACAATTAATTTCTCCCTCTCCCCGTCTCTCTTTTGCTCTTTAGGTTTTACAACAAGCTGGTAATATTGAAAGACTGGGCCGTTTCCTATGGTCATTGCCACAATGTGATAAATTGCAATTAAACGAATCTGTGCTAAAAGCCAAGGCCGTTGTTGCATTCCATCGCGGTCAATACAAAGAATTGTATCGATTGTTAGAACATCATCAATTCTCACCACACAATCATGCTAAATTGCAAGCGCTGTGGTTAAAAGGTGAGTATTGAAATACAGAACGAAAAATAAAAAAATATATAAATTTATTATTTGTTTAATTTTATATAAAATATTTTTTTGTTTTGTTTTCTAATAAATTTAACAGCTCATTATGTGGAAGCCGAAAAACTGCGTGGAAGACCATTAGGTGCTGTGGGTAAATATCGTGTTCGTCGTAAATTTCCACTGCCGCGCACAATTTGGGATGGTGAAGAAACAAGTTATTGTTTTAAGGTAAGTTATAAGTTATTTTGTTTATTTTATCATAATTTTTTTTATTGTTGTTATAGAGGAATCCCCATAAAAATATTTTGTTTTTTTTTACCTTTAGAGGGGTGAATAAAGTTTCAAACCAGCAGCAACATTTTAAAAGAAATCATAGTAATGTTTTGTATTTCTTTTTTGGTTGAGTTTTCTACACACATGATAATAATGTTAAAAAGTTTCATTATATGATGGGAATTTTATTTATGTTTAAGTTTCCTGGGTGTTTAATCTGTTTTTAACCATTTACTCAAATGAGGGGGGGTGGTTTGCTAAATATATATTTTGCTATAAAATTGTGATTTTATTGTAACAATTTTTTTTTGGGGGGTTTGAACAAAAGGTTTCATTTGATTAAAAAATGTTTGCTAAAAATTTTGTTATATTTTTTTTAATAAGCATTTATTATTCTGTTCAATTTTTAGGAAAAATCTCGTTCTGTTTTAAGAGACTGGTATGCGCACAATCCTTATCCCTCACCGCGTGAAAAACGTGAACTAGCAGAGGCTACGGGACTGACAACAACACAGGTGAGTTTATTAGACAAAAACAAACAAAGGTTATTAAAAAAACGCTAAAAGTGCAATAAAACTATTTAAAAACTTCTGGCATTAAATACCAAAGAACACTTAACATGTAGCACGTTTTTTTATTAGTCTTGTCTAGAATTTGGACTAAATATTCATCTATATTCTAGGTTATAGTCTGGACTAATATCTGCTGTATACTCTGAAGTATAGACTATCTATACACGGTTTTATAATTTAGTTTATAGTCCAGACTTTAACCTAGACTATAGTGAACAGTCTTGTTTACAATGTGGTCTTTTAATAGTCTATAGTCTGATCTTTTTAGAATAATTTACGGTCCCTTCTATAGTATATAGTATCATTCTAAATCTGGACTTTATTGTTGTCAATAGTCTGGACCGTTGTGTGTTCTAAAGTCTGGTCTATAGTCGACACTATAGTTTGGTCTACAGTGTAATTAATAGTTCGACTATATATGTATATATAGCCTGGACTATATCCTGATATAAAGTCTTTACTATATTCTAGTTTTTAGTCAAGTCCTTAGTCTAGTCTAAAGTCAAGTCTAAAGTCTAGTCTATAGTTTAGTCTATAGACTAGTTTTTAGTCTTGTCTAGTCTATAGTAAAATCAAAATTCTAGTATATAGTTCAGACTATAGTCTAGTCAATATTCTAGTCTATAGACTAGTCTAAAGTCTAGTATATAGTCTAGTCTATAATCTGGTCTATTCTGTAGTTTAGTCTATAGTCGAGTCTATAATCTAGTCTATATCTAGTTTATAGTCTAATCTATACACTAGTCTATAATATATTCTATAATCTAGTATATAGTCTAGTCTATAGTCCAGTCTTTAGTCTAGTCCATAGTCTAGACTATAGTCGATAGTCTAGTCTGTAGACTAGTCTATAGTCTAGTCTATAGTCTAGTCTATAGTCTAGTCTATAGTCTAGTCTATAGTCTAGTCTATAGTCTTGTCTATAGTCTACTCTATAGTCTAGTCTATAGTCTAGTCTATAGTCTAGTCTATAGTCTAGTCTATAGTCTAGTCTATAGTCAAGTCTATAGTCTAGTCTTTAGTCTAGTCTATAGTCTAGTCTATAGTCTAGTCTATTGTATAAACTATAGCCGACTTTACAGTCAGGACTGTAATCTAGTCTATAATCTAGACTATTGTCTAGTCTTTAGCCTAGTCTATAGTCTGGTCTGTAGGCTAGTTAATAGTCTCATCTGCAGTCTTTAATATTTACTATTGTTTAGTCTATAGTTTGAATTTTGGTCAGTTTAGTCTATAGTCTAGTCTTTAGTCTAATCTATAGTCTAGTCTATAGTCTAGTCTACAGTCTAGTATATAGTCTAGTATATAGTCTAGTCTATAGTCTAGTCAATAGTCTGGTCTATTGTATAAACTATAGCCGACTTTGCAGTTAGGACTGTAATCTAGTCTGTAGTCTAGACTATGGTCTAGTCTTTAGCCTAGTCTACAGTCTGGTCTGTAGGCTAGTTTATAGTCTCATCTGCAGTCTTTAATATTTACTATTGTTTAGTCTATAGTTTGAATTTTGGTCTGGATTATAATCTTACCAATAATCAAGTCTGTTGTCTAGTCTGTAGTCTGATCTATGTGCTGTTCCATTTTAAAGCCTATAGTCATGTCTATTGTATTTACTCTAATATAGTCTATATTCTGACCCATAGTCTAGACTATAGTCTAGTCTTAAAGGTACTCTACCGTGTGGACTATGATCTATAGTTTAGGCTAAAGTCAAAGTCAAGTTACAGTCTGACAAATTATAGTCTGAACTATAGTTTGGTCCATGGATTGGTATAAAGTCTAGTATATAGTCCAGGTTATTGTCTTGTATATAATCTAGTCTGCTTTTCTTTTAAAATTTTTTGAAATTATCTCAAAATTGCAAAAACACTATTCACAAAAATCTCATTAACATTTTGTTTTGAAATATGAAATTTTCAGAAATATAAATATTTATAAACCGCTGATTCCTTTCAAAACAATAGAGCAATTATTTTGACATTACAAACTCATTAAAATATTCAATGAAATATGAAATTTGTTATAATTTTTTAAACAAATATATAGTTTTGTAATAAGAATTTTTGAAAATTTTAAACATTAATCATTTTCAATATTATTTTTCGTATATTACAGGTTTCTAATTGGTTCAAAAATCGAAGACAAAGAGATCGTGCAGCGGAACATAAAGAGTAAGTAAATGTTAAAATAAACTAATAAATTTAAAAGAAAGATTTTAAAAAAAATATTGTTTAGTTAAGGTAAAGGTTATACACACTAACTAATGTAAAGGTAATTAATCTTTTTTTGTGTTGATGGTATTTTTTTTTTTTTTGCTTTTAAAAATAAAATATTTTAAATGTTTTAAATTAAAAGCATTTAAAATATATATATATATATATATATTTTATTTTTGGCTATCAAAGAGAAATATTTTTTAACAAGGTGAAAATTAATGATTTTACAAGAAAAATATATATATTTTATAAAAAAAGTAAATATGTCAAGGTTTTCTGTGTATTTTTTTTCAAATATAATATATTTTTTTGCGGTGGCTTTAATTTGAAATTGAACAAAAAAATGTTTTCTTTATATTGCATGGAAATTTTACACAAACAATTTATATTTATATTATAAAGCTAAATAAATGAGACAAAACATTTTGCTAAAAAAAGCATTATAAAGAAGAAATTTGTTTAAAATGAAATGTAAATACTTTTTTGAAATTATTTCATTAATATAGACAAATTAAAAGAAAATAAACAGAGTATTAGTGTAGAAAGAGAAAAGAAAAGGCGATTTTATTTATTTTCCATATGGCAACCTTTGAAAATAACAGTTTGTTTACTTGCGTAAGACAGAGTTGCTATTTGTCATTAATATAGACAAATTAAAAGAAAATAAACAGAGTATTAGTGTAGAAAGAGAAAAGAAAAAGCGATTTTATTCATTTTCCATATGGCAACCTTAGAAAATGACAGTTTGTTTACTTGCCTAAGACAGGGTTGCTATTTCTCATGCTTAAAGTGGCAAAAACTGAAAATTATTAACTGTTTGTAGTAAAACTTGTTAGAATTAAAAAAGATGTATAGTTTATGTTAGATATTGTCCCTTAGACCATGTAGACCTATAGAGGGAGTCTTTAAACTAAAGCCTTTTAAATATCAACAGCTTCAAAATAACCCCAGTTTTGAGTTTTAAACATCATATGAAGGTTAAAGCCAAGTTAGACTTATTATATATCAATAGATAGGAAATTTTGTGTACTTTTCATTAATGTATAAACTATTGAAGAATTAAATAATTTTACAATATATTTTGCATAAATATGTATCCAACGTCTCTCTAAAGTTGTATCTAAAGTATTGTGTATAATATGGACGAAAGTCTAGCCTATAGTCTTGTTTATAGCCTGGACTATCGTCTTGTCTTTTGTTTGGTATTAAGTCTATAGTTTGAACTATAGTATGAATTAATGTTAAACATTAACATTACAACTTTTAACAAAAATTTTATAAAATATTAATACAAAACATAATTAAACATAATTTCTAAAAAGAAAAAAAAAACAAATTTTTAATTAATTTCAACACCAAACCAAAACACATGTTTGGTCAGTTTAAATAAATATGTTTAATTTTGAAAAATCTTTTACATATTAAGACAATGTTTTTCAGTATTTAATAAAATTTAAAGTGTTTTTTAAGTGTTTTATTAAAAAAAATATATATTCCAAAAAACTATGTGTTTTCTTAATAACTCTTTAAATATTTATTTAGTTCTTTTTATTACCCAGCTGTTTTTCAGTCTTTAATAGTTTCCGCCTTAAAGGATCTCTATCTCTCTCTCTCTTAATATAATAAACAGTTTGTTTATTTATTTAGTTCTAGCAAAAAAAAAAAAAAAAAAAGAATTCCTTGCACACATGCTTTCCCTATATGTTTATTTTAAATTAAAACTCAATTTTCTATTAAGCGCCATACTAAACGACTTAAACAAAAAAGTCAAGAGTTTAAAAGGGAAAATGTAAACCAAACAAATGGTAGAATGTATAATCATACAGCCCTGCAATCATATGTTATTTGTTTACATAACAATTAAAAACACAACAGAGTGTTTGTGTTGACAATCCTTTTTGCTGTTTTGTTGATAGGATGTTCAATGATTGGTATATTTTGAAGTTAATAGTTTAGACTAATGTCTTGTTTATAGACTGAGTTATAGTCCAGTCTATAGCTTAGATCACAGTCTTGTTTATAGTATAGAGTAAAGTCTAGTCTATACTCTGGGCTGAGGTATTTTCTAAAATCTGCCCTAAAGTCAAGTTTTAAGTTATATTTATAGTCTTGTGCATAATATGGACTTAAAGTCTTGCCTATAGTCTTGTCTATGGTCTGACTTAAAGTCTGGTTTATATCATGGACTATCGTTTTGTCTATTAGTATATAGTTAGGCCTATAGTCTGGACTAAAGTTCTTTTTATAGTTTAAACTCTGGGCTATAGTTTTATCTTAAGTCTAGACTACAGTCGTGTCTATCTGGTCTAATGTCTTGTCTATAATTTGGACTTAAGTTTTCTCTATAGTCTATAAAGTTAAAGAACTGTTCATTATCTTTTCCATAAACAGGACTAAAATCTTGTCTGTAGTCTAGACTAAATTATTGTCTATAGTTTGAACTTAAGCCTTGTCTAAACTAATGTCTTGGTAAAGTCTGGTCTAAAGTTGCTACTATACTATCTTGACTATGGTTTCTTAAGTATAGTTTATACTAAAGTCATATCTATAGCCTATACAAGAACCTTGTCTTTATTCTGGACTATGATGTAGACTAACGTTTTACCTTTAGTCTTGATTAAAGGCCTGTTAATAGTTTGGACTAATGTCTATAATCTGGACTAAAGTCTTGTCTATTGTCTTGAGTAAAATCTTGTCAGTAGTATCTTGATTATAGTTCATACTAAAGTCTTGTCTATAGCCTATACAAAAACTTTGTCTTTATTCTCGACTATAATCTAGACTAACGTTTTGTCTATATTCTTGATGTAAGGCCTATTAGTCTGGACTAAAGTCTTCCCTATTGTCTTAAGTAAAATCTTATCAGTAGTCTTGTCTATAGTTTGGACTTAAGTCTTGTCTATAACCTGAACTAATGTCTTGTCTATAGTTCATACTAAAGTCTTATCTATAGCCTATACAAAAACCTTGTCTTTATTCTCGACTATAATCGGGACTAATGTTTTGTCTATATTCTTGATGTAAGACCTATTAGTCTGGACTAAAGTCTTCCCTATTGTCTTAAGTAAAATCTTATCAGTAGTCTTGTCTATAGTTTGTACTTAAGTCTTGTCTATAACCTGAACTAATGTCTTGTCTATAGTCCGGTCTTAAGTTTATAATTTATACTAAAATCTTAACTATAGTGTTTAGTAAAAACTATAGCCTTGACTATAGTTTTTCTTTTAGACTTAACTATAACCTAATCATGTCTATAGTCTTCACTGAAATCATGTCTATAGTCTAGACTATAGTTTTGTCTATAGACTGGCCTATAGTTTGGACTATAATCCAGTCAATAGTCTGAACTATAATCTGGTCTATAGTGTAAATTTAAGACTTGCCTATAGTCTGGACTTCACTAAAATCTTGTCTATAGTCTAGAATATAGTTTAGTCTAAAGTCTGGACTATAATCTAGTCTATAAATCATTCTATAGTATAAACTAAAGTCTAGGTTGGATTAAAGCCTATAGTCTGATCTAAAGTCTTGTTTATAGTTTGAATTAAAAATTCAGTTAGGAATTTGAACCGGTCTATAAATTAGTCTAAAGTATTGCCTATAGTCTGGCCTCTAGTCTTATTCATAATCTAGACTATAATATAGTTCTAGTCTAGACCCCAGGCTTGTCTAGAGTCTCAATTAAAATATATAGTCTGATGTCTTGTTTATGATCTAGAAGTCTTGGTTATAGTCTGTATTAAAGATTTCTCTATAGTATATAGTGAGGATTATAGACCTGCCTACTACCTTATCCATAACTTTCTAATCTTTTTAAGTTAAACTAACTATCGCTCTCTCTCTATCTCTATTAATAAGAATTTCTCCTGAATTAAAAAAACTTTAGTTGAAATTTATCAAAACGAGTGTAGTTGTCAAGACAAGTTAACAAACAAATCTAAACAAAAGTACAATGACATAAATGAATTCCGCAATGTTTTAACATAAAGAGTAGTTTTAAATATTTTTTTTTACAAATTAGGCTTAAAATAAGAAATTCTTATTGATTTTTTTAATTCAAAATTTACTTTGAATTGAGTTATGTATGATTTTTTTTGTTGTATTCAAAGAATCTGAGGTCTTTTATTGAAAACACATTGAAAATACAAAGAAAAATATAAAATAATAAACAAAAATTAAAAAAATATAAAGAAGAGACCAAACAAAGATATCAAATTTCATATAGAAAAGAAAAAAAGCAAAAACAAAAAAACGCAAAAGATAATCAATAGAGTTGATGATAAAGAAGACCTTTTTTTGAAAAATTACAAAAAAAACTTTAAGAAACAGTTTTTTTGTGGATTTTTTTTAAACTCAACTGTTCCACACCAAAAAATCCAAGGACAAGTTTAAAACTAAACCAAGAAGAAAAAAAGTGACAAGTATGTCATATATGAATTTTTTTTTTTTTAATCAAGCAAAAATTAAGATAAACTAAAGATAAAATAATAAACATTAAAATTAAGTTGAAAAACTTATTTGTGTCACTTTTAATTTATATAAACAACAAGAAGATTTTATTTAAACTTTCCACTAGAATTATGACATGTGGGTGGTCTGAGTTTAAGACAAAAGATAAGTTTTTAATAAATTTTATACAAAAAAGTTATTGAAAAGGAAATAATTTGTTGAAAAACATAAAAAGGTTTGGTTAAACATTGTGTTTGAAAGAAAAGATTTTTTTTTAAGAGAATGCAAACAAAAAAGACGAAAAAGGGACAAAGACCTTTATTCTAGAAAAACTTTTTACTTATACACTACTAATTGATAACACAAATCAGCTGTTTTACAATTTTGTTTACATTTCATTTGACAGTTACACACTCTCAATAAAATTTCTTTAAAATCTATTTAAATTTTCTCTTATTAAGTAGTTTTTTGTTAAATTCCTTTTGTTTTTTGCCTATATTACTTAGTCTTAACATCTATCGCTTAACAGCAACCCGCAACAATTAATCGCCATAAAATTCCAATATAATTTTAATACACATTTAACTGCGCGAAAATGCAGACAAAAAGGTTTAACAAGATAAAAATCGCTTAAGTGACAAAACATACCTCTAAAAAAAAACAACAACAAACTGGTCACAAACAAAGTAGTTAAAAATCCTAAAAAGAAACATTTAAGCGCACACGAAACAATTTGTAATGAAACTTGTAGCAGAAACAAAAAAAAACTACAAGAAAAAATGCAATAAAATGTTGGAACAAAAAACGACTTGTCGCGCCACTCTAACACTGCAAGAAAAAGGTTTAAAAAACTAACTGAATTCTAGCAGCAAAAAGCTTATAAAAAAAGCTAACAAATAAAATGTGTTATCATCACTGTTTTCTTAACTAAACCATCAATTACACTATGGCTTAACATCCCCTGGTGAATAGCCAATAAACTGTAAAGTAAATTGTAAACAAATAGAAATTCCATTGTAACTTCTAAACCGTTAGAGTGTTTTTCATAAATCTTTGCACTTTACCACAAAACATAATGCTGAATTAATATTTTTAATTTTTAATCACATAGA
Source organism: Lucilia cuprina (assembly GCF_022045245.1). Classification (NCBI taxonomy): domain Eukaryota; kingdom Metazoa; phylum Arthropoda; class Insecta; order Diptera; family Calliphoridae; genus Lucilia; species Lucilia cuprina. Next base: position 10,770,927 of record NC_060954.1, read on the forward strand.
CTTTTAAAGAACAATCGTTAAAGCTACTCAAACTCAATTAGATTGTTTTAAGGAAAATTTCTTTTTTTCCCCTCCAAAAATTTTCTTTCTGTGTTTTTTCTTCAACCAAACTAAAAACTACATATATTTTAAACATGCAGTAAAAAAAAAACATTTAGTATTAAAAAAAATTTAATTCACACAAAACGATTTAAGACACATTTTAAAGTCACCAGACAAACTGACGCAGACTAAAACCCCCTCATAAGATTTAAACTAAGCTGGAAAAAAACTGAAAAAAAACATTTTATTACGAATTTAAATGCAACTATAATACAAAACATACAGAGCATATTGTAAACCTCATAACCCAATAAGCAAATTTATGTGAAATACTAAAAGTTCTTGTCAAATTCTTATAATTATCATCACAGACTCAAGACTTGTCTATAGTCCAGACTTTAGTCTTGTCCAGATTTTAGTTTTGTCTATAGTCCAGACTATAGTCTTGTCTATAGTCCAGGCTATAGTCTTGTCTATAGTCCAGGCTATAGTCTTGTCTATAATTAAGGCTATAGTCTTATCTATAGTCAAGACTATAGTCTTGTCTATAGTCCAGACTATAGTCTTGTCTATAGTAAAGACTATAGTCTTGTCTATAGTCCAGACTATAGTCTTGTCTATAGTCCAGACTATAGTCTTGTCTACAGTCCAGACTATAGTCTTGTCTATTGTCATGACTATAGTCTTGTCTATTGCCAAGACAAAAGTCTTGTCTATAGTCCACACTATAGTCTTCTCTACAGTCCAGACTATAGTCTTGTCTATAGTCTTGTCTGTAGTACTGACTATATTCTTGTCAATAGTCCAGACTATAGTCTTGTCTATTGTCCACACTATAGTCTTGTATACAGTACAGACTATAGTATTGTATATAGTCCAGGCTATAGTCTTGTCTATAGTCCACACTATAGGCTTGTCTACAGTCAAGACCATAGTCTTGTCTATAGTCCAGACTATAGTCTTCTCTATTTTCCAGACTAAAGTCTTGTCTATTGTCAAGACTATAGTCTTGTCTATTGTCAAGACTATAGTCTTGTCTATTGTCAAGACTATAGTCTTGTCTATTGTCAAGACTATAGTCTTGTTTAAAGTCCACACTATAGTCTTGTCTATAGTCTAGACTATAGTCTTGTCTGTAGTGCAGACTATAGACTTGTCTATAGTCCAGACTATAGTCTTGTCTATAGTCCAGACTATAGTTTTGTCTTTAGTCCACACTATAGCTAGTATAATCCAAACTATATCTTGTCCCTAATCTAGACTAAAGCTTTGTCTATTGGACGAACCAAAAACTTGTTTATGTCATATATATATAGACAACACTTAACATAATGTAATGTAAATGTAAACAAAATTGCACAGCTGGGATTTATTAATTGTTTTATAAATATATTTATTGGGTAAAGTTATGATTTGGTTGGCTTTTTTTTAGAACTTTTCAAAAACACACTATAGAGTGGCAGTTTTAAATGTTTACTGCTGCTATGGTTATCGTTACAATCATGGATAATTGTAAATTAGCAGAGACAGCCATAAGACACACATATGGAGCTTTTAAGAGAGAAAGAAAAAACAAAAAACATTTAAAGCCTGTTTTTTACACAATTTTTAACACATACAGATGATCTTTAACAGATTATGAGTCAGTAGTTTTTTTTGTATATATATTTTCGAAAACAATACAAACAAATTGTTTATATTTAACAGACAAAAACATATTTATTACTAGAGACAGACAGACTTATAGACAGTTGGGCTTATGGGGAAATTGTGAGAAAAGTTTTTATTAATGAATTTTTAAATAGATTAGAATTTTTTTATGAAAATGTAGAGCAACAACAAGTGTTTAATATTGTCTGGCCTAAGAGACATTAATTTATAACGTCTATTATTACAAGTAAATTAACATTTCCATGACAGTTTTAATGGACATTTATTTATGAACAAACTTTAATTGTTAATAAAAACTGAATTTTTAAAATAAAATTTTGCATAATATTTGAATATATAATTTGACAGTTGCTTGAAAATTTAAAGATTGATTTGAGATGAATAAAAAAACCGGTTGGTGTTTTTTTTGGCAAATAATTAAAGAAATTTTGAATAATTAAAACAAAACAGTTTGTTTTTTTTTAATCAAAAACAAATTTTTAGGTTAGAATTTCCTATTAAACTTAAATTTTTGTTTTTTTTTATTATTAAAATTTATCGAAATTCTATAGAATTTTAATTTATTTAATTTTTATAGCTTTTTAATTTTTATGTATGTTAAACCATAGTTCCATTTAAAACACCTTACAAACTAATAGAATAAAACCTAAAAAAAAATTTTTTTTTAATTTCATTTTGAAAGAAAATCGAACAAGACAACCTTTTAATCTGAAATCTGTTTTTAAACAGATGACTGCACAGATAACAACAAAACAACATGTTTTTCTATACAATTTTTTATTGTTGTAACACTCAAGCTACAAACATTATTGTTGTTGTTCTGCTCTTAAAAAAAACTGTCATCAAATCTTGTTCAAAACATAAATTTCAATTAAAACTGTGTAAGAAAAAAAAAACAAGAAAAAATTTGTTTTCAAAAAAAAAAAAAACGTCTTAAGAAAAAATAGACAAGATTTGTGTAAGATTTAGTGATTAGATTTATTTTAGTAAAAAAATGTTTTAAAATTTTTACAAGTGATTAAATGGTTTTTTCATTTCAATAAAAATTAGTTTTAACATTAATTTTCTTTAAGAAAAATAACTATAAAAATCATATGAAGATTGTCAATAAAGATGTGTTAACTTGACATGCCAAGCAAGGTGAAGGTGTTTGAGCATAATTTATAACAGGGTATTGGGTGTTAAGCTTACAGTGTGATAGTTAACAAACTGTATTAAACAGCAGTCGACTATAGTCTATAGAATTTCGTCCATAAAATGGAATGTAGTTGGATCTGGACTATAGTTTGGTTTATCATTTGAATTATGGTTTAGTCAATCGTCTGGACTAAAGTTTAGTTTGGCTTTTACTTTAGTTTAAAGTCTGGACTATAGTTTAGTGTGTAGACTGTACAATAGTGTTGTCTATAGTCGGGACTATAATTTAAACTATAGTCTGAACTACAGTTTAATCTTTAGACTTGTCTACAGCTTTATCTTTAGTAAACTTTGGTCCATGGAATCCTCTGCACTGTTCTCTAGTTATAGTTATATCTGTAGACTGTACAAAAGTCGATCTACAATCTGGACTATAGCCTTTGTCTTTAGTAAACTTTGATCCATGAGGATCTCTAAAGTGTTTTCTAGTTATATCTATAAACTGTACAAAAGTTGGTCTACTATCTGGACTATAGTTTAGTCTATAGTCCGAACTATAATTTAGTCTATATTCAAGTCTATAGTGTGGCCTACAGATCAGCCCATGGTTGATACAGTAGTTTAGTTTATAGTCTAGACTATTGATCAGTCTATAGGCTTGACTTTAGTCCATAGTCTAGACAGTTTATAGTCTGTAGTATACTTTAGTTTATAAACTGTATAAAAGTTTGGTCTTTAATCTGGAATATAGTTTAGTCCACAGTACGGGCTGGTCTGGTCTAAAGTGTGGACTACAATTTAGTTTATAGTCAGGTTCATATTATGGCCTATAGATAAGCCTATTGTAGAGTCTGTAGTTTAGTTTATAGTCTAGACTATTGTTCAGTCTATAGCCTTGTCTTTAGTACATAGTTCGGACTATAGTTCAGTTTATAGTCTGTAGTATAGTATTGACATAGTTTAGTCTAAAGACTGCACAATAGTTTAGTCCCTACGCTGGTCCATAACTGAGTCTATATCACGGACTATAGATTAGCCCACGGTCGATGCTGACCTAAAGTTTAGTCTTAAGTCTAGGCTATAGTTTAACCTATAATCTGAACTGTAATCTAGTATGGATTACAGTAGTCTTTCATCTTAACTTTTTAATCTATCTTCTAGTCCGATTTTTAACCTATAGTTAAGATTGCAGACATCTGCCTTTTGCCTTAAAGATATATTATCCGAACCTTCCCTTTAAAACGACTTTAAAAGGTGTTACAACTACAATAATGTTTAATTTACACTGCGCCCAAGAAGGAGTGTTTTAATATTGTGTCAAACTATTGGTGGAGGACATTGAACAAAATGGAATAAAGCCATAAGGCAACATGGAAAAAAGGCAAACAAACAAAATATAAGCAAAGTAAAAACGGCAACAACAAATAAAAATTAAACAAATATTTTACGGAAAAATAAAATAGAGAGAAATACATAAATAAAAGCAGAACCAAAAACAAAACAAACAAAACACACGCACAATTTTGTAATGTTCTCGTTTTATTGTCGATGTTGTTGTAGACAACACAACAAAAAAACTTAAACCAACAAGAAAAAGAATATAAGGTAATTTGATACTTTCATAAAATACCCGCCACCCAACCATAAAACTCCACAAATGAAGGCAGTCAGGCAGCAGCAGCAGTAGTGCCATACATGTATGGTAAACAAAGTGAGCAACAACAACAACAAAGACACAGCAATTCTAAGCATAAGAAGAAGCATAATGAAAAGCAAAAGTAGTGGTATAAAAACAAGAATGCCAGACTTTTAAGCGAATCTAATCAAGAAAATACAAAAACATAATTTTGACAATAAAACAAAGATGCCATACTAAAGTAATTTCTTTATATATGTATATATGGTAACATAACATCTTTAGTTAAACAAATTAAACATTTAATTCTTTTATAAAACTGTTTTATGGAATAATGATGACGATGAATCCTCACTGCCTTCGTATGAAGAGATTTTCTTTCTTTAAAAAAAGCCATGACAAAATTCTTAATTTTTTTTGCTTTGTTTTGATAAATTTTGCATTCACATTTTTAATATAATGAATGGTTTTTGGGCCATCATCATCATAGTTTGTTTGTTTGTTCCATATGTATGTTTGTACCCAAATGTGTGCGTATGAGCGACCGATTTAGTGAGGAGGCCCCTCTACTTTGTGGATAAATGAATGTAGATGAATACTTTGTTGAATTGTGAACGGGGGAAAAAAACTATAAAACCAAAAAAATGTGAACTGCCTGCCAAAGAAGCCCTTACAAATGATACGAAACGGCAAGAAAAATGAGCAATATTACAAAGTAAACAAAGATATTATATAGTTTAAAAAACTTAGCGGTATTATGAAGTTAACTAAACATTTTGATAGACTATAAACTACACTCTAGTTCAGACTATAGACTATTTTATAGCTCAAACTATAGACTATTTTATAGTACAGACTACGGACTATACTATTGTCCAGACTATAGACTATTCTCTACTTCAGACTGTAGACTATTCTATAGTCCAGACTATAGACTATTCTGTAGTCCAGACTATTGACTATTCCATAGTCCAGACTATAGACTTACTACTTTAGACTATTCTACAGTCCAGACTATAGACTATTGTTCAGACTTCAGAATATAGTCTTAGACTCAGACTTTCGACTATTCTATAGCCCAGACTATATACTATTCTATAGTCAAGACTATATACTATTCTATAGTCAAGACTATAGACTATTCTATAGTCAAGACTATAGACTATTCTATAGTCCAGACTATAGACTATTCTATAGTCCAGACTATAGGCTATTCTATAGTCCAGAATATAGACTATTCTATAGTCCAGGGTATAGACTATTCTATAGTCCAGGGTATAGACTATTCTATAGTCCAGAGAATAGAATATTCTATAGTCCAGAGTATAGAATATTCTATGGTCCAGAGTATAGACTATTCTATAGTCCAGAGTATAGACTAATCTATAGTCCAGACTAGACTATTCTATAAACTAATCTATAGTCCAGACTATAGACTATTCTATAAACTATTCTATAGTCCAAACTATAGACTATTCTATAGTCCAGACTATAGACTATTCTATAGTCCAGACTATAGACTATTCTATAGTCCAGAGTATAGACTATTCTATAGTCCAGAGTATAGAATATTCTATAGTCCAGAGTATAGACTGTTCTATAGTCCAGAGTATAGACTATTCTATAGTCCAGACTATAAACTATTCTATAGTCCAGACAAAGAAGTGGTGCTAAGCCTAAATCACAACGGTAATGTTGCCATGCATTATTTTTCAAATATTGACAGTGATGCCAACGTTTTGTATAACAATTTACATCAAAAATATGAAACTTAGCTAAATATAATAATTTCATAATAATATTAACTATTAAATGACAAAATAAAAGACAGTTTGACTTACCATAAACAGCAGAAACATGACAAAAAGAAGTCCTCATATTTAAAACATTTGTTGTCGTTGTTTTTTTTTTTCACCACAATTTCAAAATGACTTTTACATTTTTTTATGTTGCTTTATAGTTGTTTTCCTTTTAACTTTTTTTATATAGTTAATATAAATCGGCTTACGACACTTAAGCTCACACCATGAACTTCAACTTGATTTTATTAGAGTGCTGCCCATAAAATGTTTATGTAGTTTTTGTTGTTATTTTGTAGGTTTTTTTTCTGAAAAAAAAAAAATAAAACGAAAGAAGCCTTATAAAAAACGAAATCTTTTTGAAATGTTATTATGAAGAGAGAGAGAAGAAGAAAAACACAAAATAGCTATAACAAGCTTCAGTTACTAACAACAGACTTAATATGGAATTTAAAATAAAAAATTAAGAAAAAATAAAAAAAACTTTTCATTAAGAGAGTTATTGGCCAAGGAAGTGAAAGGTGGTATTTAGTATAAGAAAATGAGGAAAAATTCATTGAAAAATGGAAGTTATAAGAGATAATAGGGAAATTCTTTATAAAATTATAATTAAAAGTAATTGTAAAGGATTTTTATTTAATCTTTAACATAAATATAAAACAAAAACATTGGTAACACTATAAAGTTATGAGGTTATAGTGTGGCAACTTCATTGTTTATGTTTTACATTTGTCATGTTATGTTATAACGGTAAACTGTATGTTTATCAAATAAACAGTGTGGCCAACATTAAACTTTATAGTAAACGCTAAAAATTGCACAAATTTGTAATTAAATGAAAAAAAAATAAAAAATATTAAAATTTTTATAGAAATTAATACAGATTATGGTTTCCAAGGAAAAATTAAACTCTAATTATCATTAAAATTTAAAAAAAATTTTTCCGTCGGCATTTTTGCTCTTATTGCTTACGAACACAAAAACAAACTTTTATTATACAATTTTTCTTTTACACCAACTACCGTTATATCCAGCCATTGAAAAATACTACAAACAAAAAATATCACATTTCTTAAAAAAAAAATTATACTATGAAATTGAAGAAAAAAACAATAGAAATCATTTCATTATTTATGTTTATTTGTTTATAAATGCAGGGCCACACGAAGAAGAAGAAATATTAACAAAACATAATCCCGTAATATGATAAGACTTCAACTTGTTTATATTTTTAAGTTTTGTTTTTTCTCTCTTATTTTTCCTTCATATTTTTTATTTGGAGGAAATCTGATGCTTAAACAGTAATAATAATTATAAAGAATTAAAGATATAAATGTAAACTTAAAACAAAAGGAACTCTAAAATGTTTAATTCGAAAAAAATGACCACCAATGAAGAATTTTTTTGGAGCTAAAATGACAGTTAAGATTTTACCAAAGATAAGTGTCAAATAAGAAAAAGACTGAATTAAATCTAAAGTTGTTTGAGTCGGAGTAGTTGTTGTTTTTTTAAGGAAATATAAATTTACTTTAAAGTGCTGTTAGAGAATTTAGAAAAAAAGAAATTACATTTTAAAAAAGCTGTCAATTGTCAAAGTGACAGCTAGTGGTGTGCTGAAAAACCGTAGATTGGACTACAGTCAAGACTATAGTTTGGACTATCGTCTGGACTATAGTTTGGACTATAGCCTGGACTATTGTTTGGACTATAGCCTGGACTATAGTTTGGACTATAGTCTGGACTATAGTTTGGACTATAGTTTGGACTATAGTTTGGACTATAGTTTGGACTATAGTCTGGACTATAGTTTGGACTGTAGTCTGGACTATAGTCAGGACTGTAGGCAGAATAAAAGACTAGACCATAGTCAGTACTAAAAACTAGACTATAGACAAGACAAGACTATCATCAGGACTATACACTACACTATTTCAGACTATAGTTAGGACTATAGACTAAAGTTAGGACTATAGACTAGATTATTGTAAGAACTAAAGGCTTGACTATATTAAGGAACACAGACTAGATTAGACTATAGATTTGTCTATAGTCAGGACTATAGACTAGACTATAGTCAGGACTATAGACTAGACTATAGTCAGGACTATGGACTAGACTATAGTCAGGACTATAGACTAGACTATAGTCAGGACTATAGACTAGACTATAGTCAGGACTATAGACTAGACTATAGTCAGGACTTTAGACTAGACTATAGTCAGGACTATAGACTAGACTATAGTCAGGACTATAGACTAGACTATAGTCAGGACTATAGACTATAGTCAGGAATATAGACTAGACTATAGTCAGGAATATAGACTAGACTATAGTCAGGAATATAGACTAGACTATAAACTAGACTATAGTCAGGACTATAGACTAGACTATAGTCAGGACTATAGACTAGACTATAGTCAGGACTATATAGTATATAGTAGTACTAGTACTAGACTATAGGTATGGCTATAGATTAAACCAGAGCCAAGACAATAGACTAGACCATAATCAGTATATACTAGAACATCTCGGGAATATAGACTAGACTAAGTTGGGGCTATAGTCAATATTATAGACTAGACTATTTTAAGAACTATAGGCTAGACTAGACTATAGACTAGACCATAATCAGCACTATATTCTAGACCATAGTCGAGACTATAGGCTATACTAAGTTAAGACTATAGTCAATACTATAGACTACACTATTGTAAAAACTATAGACTAGACTATAGTTAGAACTATACACTGTACTATATACTAGATCATAGTTAGAACTGTAGTCTGGACTATAGAGTAGACTATAGACATGACTACAGACATGAAGTTTTAACACCTTTCTCCAAATTCTTTCAATTTCTACTACTTTTTAGTGAAACTTCTAATTAAACACCTTAAAATTCTTTTAAATTTTATTTTCCTAGATTCTAGAAAAATCTCCTATTGCGTTCTAAATCTATTTCTATTTGCCTTTTCTTTGTTGTTTTCAAAAAAAAAAAAAAAAAGAAAAAACGTTATATAATTTTGTTTTATTCATTATTTGGTTCATTTTTTTACATCATTAGAATGTTCACTTTAGTATTGCTTTTTTTATAATTTTTTGCTTCTGCTTCTTCTTTTCAATATACACCATTGTTATGATAATTATCGTTGTATTTCTCGTACTCTCTGGAGGGTGTAATTTGATATCTTTTTGCTGAACAAGACAGCAAAAATAACATTGAATGTGTTGTTAGTTGTTGTTTTTTTCTTATTGTTGTTGTATGTTAACTGAATACGGTCTAAATACAGAGAACTCAAAAATAATGTAAATTGTATTTATTGTGTGATGATTTAATAATGTAGAATTTCTGATGTTGTTAATGTCTACTTCTTGCTTTACTTTAATAAGTACAGATAGAGTTAGTGATGTCTAAAAGGTTTGACGGGAAAATGTAATAATTCACAATAGAGCATTTAGAAATATATGGCTAATGTGTTAAAGCAAAGAATAGACAACTTAAACCGTTTTATGAAGAGAACATATTGCTGCTCTTGGAAATTTAGCTAGTTATCATTGTTATTGTTTTATGTTTTAACACGCTAAATTGTTAACACTGAATTTAGATCATATTAATTGAAAAAAAAATAGCTAAAACAACAACATTTTTAATGTAGAGGTAAATGATATGAAAACAATAGATATGATGAGAGCTATGAATAGCAAGAGAGAGATAGTGAGAACGATAATAGAGCAGATGAATGATGAAAGTTAAATAAATTGATCACTTTTTGGAGGTGGAAAAAGATAATTATATACAATTGTGAATATAGACTATAATATCGAGTAGACCCTAGATTAGACCACAGACTAGACTATAGACTAAATTATAGACTACACTATAGACTAGTCCCTGGACTAGACTATAGGCTAGAATAGAGTAGACTATAGACTACACTACAGACTAGACTATAGACTAAACTATAGACTAGACTATAGACTCGACTAAACTATAGACTAGACTACAGACTAGACTATAGACTAGACTAAAGACTAGACTATAGACTAGACTATAGACTAGACTATAGACTAGACTATAGCTAGACTATAGACTAGACTATAGACTAGACTATAGGCTAGACTATAAACTAGACTATAAACTAGACTATAAACTAGACTATAGACTAGACTATAGACTAGACTATAGACTAGACTATAGACTAGACTATAGACTAAACCTCAGACTAGACTATAGACTTGACTATAAACTAGACAATAGATTATACTATAGCCTAGACTATAGACTAAACTATAGACTAGACAATAGACTAGGCTATAAACTAGACTAGAGACTAGACTATAGACTAAACTATAGACTAGACTATAGACTAGACTATATACTATACTATATACTAGACTATAGACTAGACTATAGACTAGACTATAGACTAGACTATAGACTATACTATAGACTAGACTATAGACTAGACTATAGACTAGACTATAGACTAGACTATAGACTAGACTATAGACTAGACTATAGACTAGACTATAGACTAGACTACAGACTAGACTATAGACTAGATTATAGACTAGACTATAGACTAGACTATAGACTAGATTATAGACTAGACTGTAGATTTGACTATAAACGAGACTATAGACTAGACTATAGAAACAAGATTGTATAGTAGACTATAGACTAGACTATAAACTAGACTGTATATTAGATTTTCTGACAAGACTATAGACAGGATCAGACTGTAAACAGAAACCAAATAACTTCCTTGAATTATGAACTGCACCAATAAATTCAACGGAAATTTATGATTATTAATAATTTAACAATAAAAAAATGGGTTAAGAAAAATGTAGTAGTTGGCTGTGGCTGCTGCACATTTTTTTGTTATTTGTTTATAGGGTTTTTGTGGTTTTCAACGATTGTGTCAAACCCCAAAACAGACATTGAAAAAACACCTTGCAATTCAAAATGGTTACAAATAAAGTCTATAATAACAACAACTACAACAATAATAATGAAACAAAAAATTAACAACTATTGTTATAAAATATATGAAATAAATAAAACGCACAGCTAAACTATACACAGAAGTGACTTAAAATATAAAAAAAGTATGATAAAAATTATGGTTTTCATTATATTACAAAAACAACAGAAAACAACCATATTTTTTTATAAAAAAAGTACAAAAATGTATGGGGGATTCAAGTATTAAATTACCTACAACAACAACAATAATAATAAAAATAACCGCTACAACAACGAAGAATAAAAAATAAACATCATATTTGTGCTTGAAAACATCAGTTATCATTACGGCGAATTAATAATACTCACACATCCATACATACATACATACATACATACATACATACATACATACATACATACATACATACATACATACATACATACATACATACATACATACATACATACATACATACATACATACATATACACGAATTTAAAACATCACATGTACTTTATAGCTAAAACAAAAAATGGCTGATTGTTAGATACAAAAACCAATAATAAAGAAACAAAGAATTGTCAGGTTTAAAAAGTGTTTTTTTTAGAGAAAGAAAGAAAGAGAGAGAAAGATAACTCGTTTCTGCTAAAATTATCACAAAAAGTGAACGTCATGCCAATTGAGGGAAAAAAGAGCAGTTTTTTTAAGAGAAATTGCCAACTTTAATCACTAGACTACAGACTAGACTTTAGACTAGACTATAGACCAGACTAGACTATAGACTAGACTATAGACCGATTAGACTATATACTAGACTAGACTATAGACTAGACTACGCTATAGACTAGACTACAGACCAGACTATAGACTAGACTATATATAGAATACAGACCAGACTACAGACTATAGACTAGACTATAGACTAGACTATAGACTAGACTATAGACTAGACTATAGACTAGACTATAGACTAGACTATAGACTAGACTATAGACTAGACTATAGACTAGACTATAGCCTAGACTACAGACAAGACCATAGACTTGACTATATACTAGGTACCAGCAAAAGCCCAAACTATATTCTAGACTAAAGACTAAAATGAGACCAAGAGACCATTCTATAGAATTAACTTTAGTCAAGACTAACGACCAAACTATTGACTAGACTTTAGTCCATACCATAGTCTAAACTATAGACTATAGCCTAGACTACAGACTAGACTGAGAATATACTATAGACTAGAGCTATAGTCTAAACTGCCAAGACTAGAAACTAAAATGTAGTTAAGAGTTAAAAATATAGACTAAACTTTAGTAAAAACTAGAGTCCAGACAATAGACTTAACTATAGTCCCATCCATTGACTAAAATATAGTCAAGACTAAAGAATAAACTATAATCAAGCCAATAGACAAGTTGTAGTTAGGAGTCCAGACTAAACTACAATCCAGACTAGAGCTTTTTATTGATTAAACTATAGACTAAACTATGGTCCAGACCTAATTGTTGACAATAGTCTATATTATAAACAAGACTAGAGTTAAGGCTTTTGACTAAAAAATCAGAATATTTAACTCAAAACTATAATCTCGATTAAAAACTAATATATAGTAGTCTGGTCTATAGACTAAACTATAGCCAAGACAAGAGTCTAATCTAAACTATAATCGAGATTATTTAGTTATAACATTATTTAGATAAAACTTTAAAGATTTACGACAGTTAGAGCTGTTCATTAATAATATTACGTTAGAAGTGGATCTTCTTTAGTTTTCAAAAGATTGAACGAACATCTTTATTAGATTTTCGTGGGACCACAGTATAGAATTTTTTTGTTTTAAATTAGAATTTACTCACTAAAGCTTTTTTAGCTTCTCGTGGGAACACAGTATAGATTTTTTTTATTTAAAGCAGAATTTACTCACTAACGCTTTTTTATAGCTTCTCGTGTCAACACAGTATAGAAAATTTATTAATTTAAACAAATAAATAATGTTGTGTAATCTTGGGAAGTAATTCAATTTAAAGCTGGAGTGTATGGTAACACTTTTATTGCAAATTTTACAAGTTAATAATAAAGGAAAAACTTTGAAATGCAGTTCAAGCTATAAGTGCATTCTATTAATCTAATTATCTTTGGCTCAATACCATACATTCATATATAATTTAAAAATAAAATAAACAACTCCTAAAAAATCTGTATTTTTAAAAAGTTCTCCCAACAAATATGAAATACTCTCATACTTATTCCCACACTAGCCCTAGCGCGACGACTACCTGCTGAGAACTCTATAAATAACCATTAAAAGTAATAATTAACATAAGCCACACAAATAAATCTCTAAAAGCAAAAATAATTGACAAACTAAAGCTAAAATGAGAGAGTACACACATCATAAAACTAGGCCCACTAACAAAGAAAACAAATCATTATTATGTATTTGTCCAAAAAGACAACAAAACAAGGATAAAAAAATAACGAAAGACATTATTTCGTTTATTTAAATCCTACAAACCATGAAAAATCATAGACATATACATAAACAGGTAAACAAATATTAAGAAAAACTGCTACACACACAAAAACAAAATAATAATAACCGTAAGACAAAAAGACACGCGACTGGCGCGTCAATGATAATGATGATGACGTCTATGTTAATGCTTATGTTAAACATAGAAACCATGAATGACGTTATTAAAATAAATTTAATAGACTCTCACTCATCACTACTCACTCACTCACTCTTTACAAAAAACAAACAAACACACGTACATATGTATATTCGTACTTTTATAATGATAATGCTGGGATTATGGTCAGTTATAATGATTTAATCCTGCCAACGTTTAATTACTTATTATTCTTGCTGTAAGTGCGCAATAAACAACCCACTATTATTGTTGTTGTTGTTATCCTATTTTGGTTTGTTGTGCGTGTGGCTTTGTTTCTAATAGTGAGAGAAATAGAGGAGCAAAACTAAAGGGATGTTTTTCAATTCTATGGAGTATACTATAGACTAGACTATAAACTTGACTACAGACTAGACTATAAACTAGACTATAAACTAGACTATAAACTAGACTATAAACTAGACTATAGTCTAGACTATAGACTACACTATAAACTAGATTATAGACTAGACTATAGACTAGACTATAGACTAGATTTTAAACTAGATAATATAGTATAGATCAGACTATAAACTAGACTATAGACTAGTCTATAGACTAGACTATAGACTAGACTATAGACTAGACTATAGACTAGACTATAGACTAGACTATAGACTAGACTATAGACTAGACTATAGACTATACTATAGACTAGACTATAGACTAGACTATAGACTGGACTATATACTAGTTTAAAACCTTTACTATAGACTAGACTACAGATAAAACTATAGACAAGACTATAGATTATAAATTAGAAAAGGGAAAATTTTTTAAATGATTTAACAAATATTTCCATATTTTCGTTATTAACCTTATTAAGTCTTCTATTACAGCAGTTGTTAACAGTAAATCATATAAAATCTCACAAGTCTAAACCTCTCCACATTTCAGGGTTAATAAGATGATTTTCCCTTACAAATTTTGATTATCAGCTGTTAACTGTCAACTTAGTTTTAACGACTCAATTTACAAATGACTTTTTGAATAGAAAAACACACCCTCAACAAAACAATTACAATGTAATAGTAAAGAGACCAACCTAGCAGAAGGGGGGGTTGGTGGTTTTTTCTATCAACATTGATCTAAATAAATACAGACATTTTAACTCAAGTATCATCACATAAACATATTGCCACTTGAATTTTATACTTATTTATTATACTTTTACATATTTAAATATTGTATTTTTTGAACTGCAGTTTATGTTGTCAAAATGAAATCAAACACCTAAAGTGCTTTTGTTTAAAAGACTCTCAAGAGTCTGCTGTTGTTGTTGTGTTTTTTTTGTTTGGTGTTGAAAGTCAAGAGCCTTTATGTTTCGAAGTATTAAAAACTCCCCAGAGATATAGAGGCACATAGCGTCAAAAGAGCGAAAGTCATTTTATCAAGAGATCATATTATATCTGATGAATTTGAAACCATAACATGTAACTGTTTGTTTCATTGTGTATTTATAGACATAAATTGCATTATTTCCTTCCGGTTTTTGTTGTTTTTCTACCGGTAATTTGTAATTTGAATAAAAAACAATTGTTGTTAAACTAATTGCTAAGTGTCAATAGTAATTTATTTTTGATGGAGAAATGATGTTTGAATTCTAGTGCTGAAGCTCCAAAGGGAAATAAACATTTAATTTATACATTTGAATTAAATTTCCAACATTTAGATCAGTCTATAGTCTAGTATATAATCTAGTATGTAATCTAAAGTCTAGTCTTAACAACAATCAAAACCCTAATATATAACTTTAATAAAACTCTAACCAATTCAATGTTTCTCTCATTACAGTGGCAACTCGGATAAACAACATCTAGACTCATCGAGTGATTCTGAAATGGAAGGTGCTCTTATGCAACATCATAGCAGCACAACATCCGCCAATAATAACAATACAACGAATAGCAATAATCATCATCATACAACGTCACATCATCATCACCATCATCATCAGCAGCAACAACAGACGCTATCGCAACAGCAACAACATGCAGCACAACAATCTCCCAATCAAACGCTCAGCAATCATCATACACATCATCACCAACAGCAGCAGCAACAACAAAGTCATCACAGTTCGGCTAATATCTCTTCACACACCACTGTCGATCATAGTTTAAGTGCTCAACTGGTTGGTGGACCAGCTTTATCAGCTGCTGCTGCAGCCGCCGCTGCCATAGGTTCTGCTAAAGGTGCCGGTAATGCATCCGCCGCACAAATGGCTCCTTTACCCGCTGCCGTAGCCTATTCACATTTACATAATGTTATGAGTTCTATGCCCATTTATGATATGAGTGAATATCAACATTTATGATTTTAGTTAGATGCCATTTGTACGGGCAGTAGTAGTACTAGTAGTGAATGGTTGGCAACATCGGCTGTTAATGGCACAGCAGCGACAACTACAGCAACAGTTTCATCTTTGTCAGCTGCTGCGGCTGGTCAAATAGCAAGACATCAACAGCAACAACAACAGCATCATTATTATTTTTAATAAGAAATAATTTAGTTGAAAATTATGGACAAATTTTTAGGAACTGAGAGGGGGGAGGAGTTTTTTTTACAAAATGGGGTTTGAAGATTAAAATTCTGTTTATAGAAGAATGTCTGGTTTTGAAATTGGGAGCTTAGGACTCTACAGATGAGTATTTGATCCTTTGTCTAGACTATGTTCCAGACTATTGATTAGGCTATAGTCTAGACTATAGTCCAGACTATTGACAAGACTACAATCCAACATATAGATAGGACAATAATTTAGTCTATTTACGTGACTAAAGAGCCCAAAGAATAGTCCAAGATACATACTAGACTATAGTCCAGATAAATGATTAGAATAGTCTACAGTCTAGACTAGTCATGACTATATACTAGTCTAAAGACTGCACTATATTCTGAATTATAGTCTAGTCAATAGTGTAAACTATAATCTAATGTATAGTCTGGACGAAATTCTAGATTATAGTCTGGGCCCTTCACTATCGTCTATTATAGACTATGGACTAGTATAGTCTAGTATAGACCATAGACTAGTATCGTCTAGTCTATATTCTAGACTACAGTCTAATCCATAAACTATAGTATGGACTATGTTCCACCTATAGTCAGGGCTATAGTCGAGTGTACAGTCTGAACTACAGTCTAGTCAACAGTGTTGAATAAAGTCTAGTCCATAGTATGGACTACAGTCTATTCTATAGTCTATAGTCTGGACTATACTCTAATCTATAGTCTGGACTATACTCTAATCTATAGTCTGGACTATAGTCTAGTCTATAGTCTGGACTATACTCTAATCTATAGTCTGGACTATACTCTAATCTATAGTCTGGACTATAGTCAAGTCTATAGTATGGACTCTAGTCTGGACTATAGTCTAGGTTATTGTCTGGACTATAGTCTGGAATATAGTCTAGTCTATAGTCTGGACTATAGTCTAGTCTATAGTCTAGTCTATAGTCTAGTCTATAGTTCAGTCTATAGTCTAGTCTATAGTCTAGTCTAGTCTATTGTCTAGTCTATAGTCTAGTCTATAGTCTAGTCTATAGTCTAGTCTATAGTCTAGTCTATAGTCTAGTCTATAGTCTAGTCTGTAGTCCAGTCTATAGTCTAGTCTATAGTCTAGTCTATAGTCTAGTCTATAGTCTAGTCTATAGTCTAGTCTATAGTCTAGTCTATAGTCTAGTCTATAGTCAAGACTATAGTCTAGTATATAGTCTAGACTATAGTCCAGGCTATAGTCTAGTCTATAGTCTAGTCTATAGTCAAGTATATAGTCTAGTCTAAAGTCTAGTCTATAGTCTAGTCTATAGTCTAGTCTATAGTCTAGTCTATAGTCTAGTCTATAGTCTAGTCTAGTCTAGTCTATAGTTTAGTCTAGTCTATAGTCTACATTATAGTCCAGACTTTAGTCAAGTTTATAGTCAAGAATATAATCTCATCTATAGACTTCACTATGGGCTAGTCTTCGATCTATTGCGGTAAATGTAAATTGTAGATAAAATCTCCTAGATCTTTGAAAGATAATTTTATATCATGGATCCCTTATTTCTTCCATTTTATACAAATTGTCGATTCGAAAGCCCCTTAAAACTGTTACAGATCTAGTTCTAAACAAGTTTTCTTATTTAGATCTTTAAAACGATCTTTAATACTAAGATGATCATTATATATCTTACGCTTCTCTTCCCTAAACTCATAATTTTCAAATAAATAATAAAAATTGCCGTTAAATATAATAAATATATAAATAAAATTAGAGGTTAGTTTTAATAATTCTAAGAAACCCATGTAAATATATATTATAATATTAATAAATTTAAATTAATTAAAAAAATGTGCAAAAAATTATTATTATTATTCTTTAAGTAGTTTATAGACGTTTTTAAATTTTCTTTTATAATTATTATTTTTTCTTATTTTGTTAAATTACTATCTAAACAAATGTTTAAATTATTAAAAAAAAAAAACAAAAGAAAATATTTAAAAAAAAGCTAAATAAATTTTTAAAGAATTTAAAAAAAAATAAAACAAAAATTTAAAAACAATAAATTTTTAGTGTAAATAAATTTTAAACAAAAAAAAAAGAAGAATGTTTTATTTAAATAAAAATTGACAGACACCTTTTACTCATAATAAAACCTTTCAACATAAACTGACAATTAACTTCACATTAAATGTCATTATTAAAAGCAAAACAATAAAAAAATATTGTTAGAAATTTCTTTTTAACCCAAATTTTAAGCCGTTTAAATGATCTTGTCTTATTCTTATGTCACAAAGAGAAATTTTTTAATCCTATTTTCGTTTTTTTCTTTCAACCTATTAGGTACTTAATAGAGGGATTATAATGTCTGTGTAGAAAGGAAAGGACCAACATTTTCTTTACTTATTGGTTCTTGTGACAAAGACATTTAAACATTTGTTAAATTTCTATTGTTTTGTAGAGAATTCTTTTATATAGCATTCCAATCCCACATCCGTTTATAGGAAACAGAAGGTGTTAACAAGAAAATTTTAGAAATTTTAAGAATTATAAGTGGATTGCAATTAATACTTATTGATATTATTTCAACTATAGTCAAGACTAAAGTCCAAACTATTGACTACACTGTGGTGCAAACTATAAACTAAACTATAGTCTAAACCAGACACAAAACTTTAGTCCAGAGCGCAAAATATTAACAAAAGTATAGTCAAGACTTAGAGTCCAAACTATTGACTACAAGGCTATAGTCAAAAACGTAGTCAAAGCTAAATTCTAGCTCTAATGACTAAACTATAATCAGGACTTAGAGTCCAGACTATTGGCTACAAGACTTTAGTAAAAAATGTAGTAAAAGCTAGAGTCTATATTATTGACTAAACTATAGTCAAAACAAGAGCCTTAATGGTTAACTAAGCCAAAGTCTAGACTTTAGACTAAACGAATCAAAAGTCTGTAATCAAGCCTAGAGTACAGACTATAGGCTAAGCTGTGGTCTAGTCTTGTCACTAATTTGTAGTCAAGAGTTTAAACTATAGTCAAGACTATAGTCCACATTATTGACTAAACTATAAACCAGATTATAGATTAAACTAGGCTATAGACTATAAGCAAAACAAGAAGCAAGGCTATAAACTGGACTAGTCAAGAGTCCATGCGATATAGTCAATAGGCTAGACTATAGATTAAATTAGAGACTAAACTATAGAACAGACCATAGACTAGACTTAAGACTAGACTATAGACTAGAATATATACCAGACTATATACCAGACTATAGACTAGACTATAGACTAGACTATAGACTAGAATATAGACTAGACTATAGACTAGACTATAGACTAGACTATAGACTAGACTATAGACTAGACTATAGACTAGACTATAGACTAGACTATAGACTAGACTATAGACTTGACTACAGAATAGACTATAGACATGACTATAAACAACACTATCGACTATACTATAGACAAAAGACTAGACTATAGATTAGAATATAGACTAGACTATAAACTAGAATATAGACTAGACTATATACTAGACTGTACACTATACTATAGACCAGACTATAGCCTAGACTATAGTCTAGACTATAGATTCGACTAAGAATATACTAGACTATAAACTAGACTATAAACTAGACTATAGACTAGACTATAGACTAGGCTAAAGACTAGACTATAGACTAGACTAGACTATATACTAGACTAGACTATATACTAGACTGTACACTACACTATAGACTAGACTATAGCCTATAGAATAGACTATAGACTAGACTATAGACTAAACTATAGACTAGATTATAGACTAGGCTATAGACTAGACTATAGACTAGACTATATAGGCTATAGACTAGACTATAGACTAGATTATGGACTAGACTATAGACTAGATTATAGACTAGACTATAGACTAGACTATAGACTAGACTATAGACTAGACTATAGACTAGACTATAGACTAGACTATAGACTAGACTGTAGACTAGACTATAGACTAGACTATAGATTAGACTATAGACTAGACTATAGACTAGACTATAGACTAGACTTTAGACTAGACTATAGACTAGACTATAGACTAGACTATAGACTAGGCTATAGACTAGACTATAGACTAGACTATAGGCTAGACTATAGACTAGACTATAGACTAGACTATAGACTAGACGAAAGCCTAGACTACAGACAAGACCATAGACTTGACTATATACTAGGTACCAGCAAAAGCCCAAACTATATTCTAGACTAAAGACTAAAATGAGACCAAGAGACCATTCTATAGAATTAACTTTAGTCAAGACTAACGACCAAACTATTGACTAGACTTTAGTCCATACCATAGTCTAAACTATAGACTATAGCCTAGACTACAGACTAGACTGAGAATATACTATAGACTAGAGCTATAGTCTAAACTGCCAAGACTAGAAACTAAAATGTAGTTAAGAGTTAAAAATATAGACTAAACTTTAGTAAAAACTAGAGTCCAGACAATAGACTTAACTATAGTCCCATCCATTGACTAAAATATAGTCAAGACTAAAGAATAAACTATAATCAAGCCAATAGACAAGTTGTAGTTAGGAGTCCAGACTAAACTACAATCCAGACTAGAGCTTTTTATTGATTAAACTATAGACTAAACTATGGTCCAGACCTAATTGTTGACAATAGTCTATATTATAAACAAGACTAGAGTTAAGGCTTTTGACTAAAAAATCAGAATATTTAACTCAAAACTATAATCTCGATTAAAAACTAATATATAGTAGTCTGGTCTATAGACTAAACTATAGCCAAGACAAGAGTCTAATCTAAACTATAATCGAGATTATTTAGTTATAACATTATTTAGATAAAACTTTAAAGATTTACGACAGTTAGAGCTGTTCATTAATAATATTACGTTAGAAGTGGATCTTCTTTAGTTTTCAAAAGATTGAACGAACATCTTTATTAGATTTTCGTGGGACCACAGTATAGAATTTTTTGTTTTAAATTAGAATTTACTCACTAAAGCTTTTTTAGCTTCTCGTGGGAACACAGTATAGATTTTTTTTATTTAAAGCAGAATTTACTCACTAACGCTTTTTTATAGCTTCTCGTGTCAACACAGTATAGAAAATTTATTAATTTAAACAAATAAATAATAATGTTGTGTAATCTTGGGAAGTAATTCAATTTAAAGCTGGAGTGTATGGTAACACTTTTATTGCAAATTTTACAAGTTAATAATAAAGGAAAAACTTTGAAATGCAGTTCAAGCTATAAGTGCATTCTATTAATCTAATTATCTTTGGCTCAATACCATACATTCATATATAATTTAAAAATAAAATAAACAACTCCTAAAAAATCTGTATTTTTAAAAAGTTCTCCCAACAAATATGAAATACTCTCATACTTATTCCCACACTAGCCCTAGCGCGACGACTACCTGCTGAGAACTCTATAAATAACCATTAAAAGTAATAATTAACATAAGCCACACAAATAAATCTCTAAAAGCAAAAATAATTGACAAACTAAAGCTAAAATGAGAGAGTACACACATCATAAAACTAGGCCCACTAACAAAGAAAACAAATCATTATTATGTATTTGTCCAAAAAGACACACAAAACAAGGATAAAAAAATAACGAAAGACATTATTTCGTTTATTTAAATCCTACAAACCATGAAAAATCATAGACATATACATAAACAGGTAAACAAATATTAAGAAAAACTGCTACACACACAAAAACAAAATAATAATAACCGTAAGACAAAAAGACACGCGACTGGCGCGTCAATGATAATGATGATGACGTCTATGTTAATGCTTATGTTAAACATAGAAACCATGAATGACGTTATTAAAATAAATTTAATAGACTCTCACTCATCACTACTCACTCACTCACTCTTTACAAAAAACAAACAAACACACGTACATATGTATATTCGTACTTTTATAATGATAATGCTGGGATTATGGTCAGTTATAATGATTTAATCCTGCCAACGTTTAATTACTTATTATTCTTGCTGTAAGTGCGCAATAAACAACCCACTATTATTGTTGTTGTTGTTATCCTATTTTGGTTTGTTGTGCGTGTGGCTTTGTTTCTAATAGTGAGAGAAATAGAGGAGCAAAACTAAAGGGATGTTTTTCAATTCTATGGAGTATACTATAGACTAGACTATAAACTTGACTACAGACTAGACTATAAACTAGACTATAAACTAGACTATAAACTAGACTATAAACTAGACTATAGTCTAGACTATAGACTACACTATAAACTAGATTATAGACTAGACTATAGACTAGACTATAGACTAGATTTTAAACTAGATAATATAGTATAGATCAGACTATAAACTAGACTATAGACTAGTCTATAGACTAGACTATAGACTAGACTATAGACTAGACTATAGACTAGACTATAGACTAGACTACTATAGACTAGACTATAGACTAGACTATAGACTAGACTATAGACTAGACTATAGACTAGACTATAGACTAGACTATAGACTAGACTATAGACTAGACTATAGACTAGACTATAGACTAGACTATAGACTAGACTATAGACTAGACTATAGACTAGACTATAGACTAGACTATAGACTAGACTATAGACTAGACTATAGACTAGACTATAGACTAGACTATAGACTAGACTATAGACTAGACTATAGACTAGACTATAGACTAGACTATAGACTAGACTATAGACTAGACTATAGACTAGACTATAGACTAGACTATAGACTAGACTATAGACTAGACTATAGACTAGACTATAGACTAGACTATAGACTAGACTATAGACTAGACTATAGACTAGACTATAGACTAGACTATAGACTAGACTATAGACTAGACTATAGACTAGACTATAGACTAGACTAGTCTACAGACTAGACTATAGACTAGACTATAGACTAGTCTATAGACTAGACTACAGACTAAATTATAGACTAGACTATAGACTAGACTATAAACTAGATAATAGACTATAGATCAGACTATAGACTACACTATAGATCAGACTATAAACTAGACTATAGACTAGACTATAGACTAGACTATAAACTAGATAATAGACTATAGATCAGACTATAGACTACACTATAGATCAGACTATAAACTAGACTATAGACTAGTCTATAGACTAGACTACTTACTAAACTATAGACTAGACTATAGACTAGACTATAGTCTAGACTATAGACTAGTCTACAGACTAGACTATAGACTAAACCAAAGACTAGACTATAGACTAGACCAAAGATAAGATTATAGACTATAGACCAGACTATAGACTGAACTATAGACTAGTCTATACACTAGACTACAGACTAGGCTTTAGACTAGACTATAGACAACACACTATATTATATAGATTAGACTACATATTAGAATTTAGACCAGACTATAAACTAGACTACAGACTAAGATATAAATTAGACTATAGACTAGATAATAGACTAGACTATAAACTAGACTATAGACTAGATTATCGACTAGACTATAGACTAGACTATAAACTATACTATATACTAGACTCTAGACTAGACTATGTACTAGACGATAGAGTAGAATATAGACTATGATATAGCCTAGATTATAAAATAGACTATAGACTAGACTATAAACTAGAATATAGATTAGATTAAAGACTAGACTATAGACTAGGCTATATACTAGACTATAGACTACAATATAGACTAGACTATTGACTAGACTATTGACTAGACTATTGACTAGACTATAGACTAGACTATAGACTAGAATATAGACAAGACTACATACTAGACTATAGACTAGAATATAGTCTAGACTAAGTTATAATCTAAACTATAGACTAGACTATAGACTGGACTATAGACCTGACTTTATACTAGACTGTAGAAGAGACTATAGAATAGAATATAAACTAGACTATAGACTGGACTATATACTAGACTATAGACTAGAATATGGACTAGACTATAGACTGCAATATAAACTAGACTACATACTTAACTAGACTATGACTAGAATATATATTATACTACAGACTAGACTATAGACTTGGCTTTATACTAGACTAGACGATAAACTTGACTGTATACTAGACTGTAGAAGAAACTTTAGACTAGACCATAGATTAGTCTATAGTCTATTATATAGATTAAACTATATAGACTAGTCTGTACACTAGCCTCTCAACTAATTTGTGGTCCTAAAAACCATACGAAATAAAAAAACATTACAGCTCTAAAATTTTCTCAGTGTATTATTATCATCATTAAAACAAAAGTTATAAAGTGCAGATAAAATTACATCTCACGCATGTTTCTTTTTGTGTAGTGCTAAAACCTTAGCAACAGTTTTTTTTGTTGCCTTCTCACAGACTCTCATATAAAAAAAAAAAACGAAAAAAGAGCAGGAACAAAGAGGGTGGTCCTTAGCAACCAACCAATACAGGCGGCGGCTTGTGTTGAAAAGTGTTAGTGATACATATTTTTATTTTGTTGTAAAACGTGTGATAAATGTCTTTCAAATTGTTAGTGGAGGTTTTTTTTTTAAGTTATATTTTTGTTTATAACTTTTGTCTTGAAAGTATTAATGTAAGTTTGTATGGATCTGTGGTAAGTGTTAATCTACTTACGAGTTGTAAACATAATTGTTATTATACTTTTTTATATAAAAATTAAAATTAATCATAATAATGATGAACTTAGAAAGTCGTCTGCCGTTGTTGTTATAATTAACGGCACGCGTCACTCAATATCACATTACAAAATATTTTGACATATTTTTATACGAATGATAATTTGTGAAATTGAGAAATAGAGAACAAGGTAAAAGATGGAGGCGGATGCTTTTTAGGGAAAATGTAATTCTTTATAAAATTTATATATTAACCCCATACAGGCAAGTCTATAGTCTAATCTATAGTCTAGCCTATAGTCTAATCTATAGTGTAGTATATTCCATAGTCAATTGTATAGTCTTTAGTCTAGTATACAGTCAAAAGACTATAAACTAATCTATAGTCGAGTATAGTCTACACTAGCCTATCTTCTAATCTATATTCTAGTCTATTGTCTAGTATATAGTCTAGTCCATAATTTAGTCTACAGTCAAGTCTATAGTCTTGCCTGTAGTCTAGTCTACAGTCAAGTTATAGTCTAGTCCATACAGTCTAATCTATAGTCTAACTTATAGTCTAGTCTATAGTCTAAACTATAGTCTAGTCTAAAATCTAGTTTAGTATATAGTTAAGTATATAATCTAGTACCATAATTCTAGTCAATAGTTTAGACGATAGTCTAGTCGTTAGTCCAGTCTATTGTCTAGTCAATAGTTTAATCTATAATCTAGTCTATAGTCTAATCTATAGTTTAGTCTATAGTCTATTCAATAGTCTACAGTCTACTCTATAGACTAGTCTACATTCTAGTCTAAAGGCTTATCTATTAAATAGTCTAGTATATAGTCCTGTCTATAAACCAGTCTATAGTCTAGTCTACAGTTCCGTCTATAGTCCTGAGTATAATAAAGTCTGATGTATAGTCTAGTCAATAGTCCTATATAATTAAGTCAATTCATAGTTTTATCTATTGTCTAGTCTATAGTTTAACCTATAGTATAATCTATAGTGTAGTCGATAGTCTACTCTATTGTCTAGTCAATAGTATACATTCTTGTCTAGTTTTGTTTATAGCCTAGTCTATATTCCGTCTATAGTCCTGTCTATTATCCAGTCTACAGTTCCGCCTATAGTCTAGGCTATAGTCTAGTCTGTAATCTAGTTTATAGTCTAGTCTATAGCCAAGTCCCTAGACTACTACATACATTTCCTTTGCAATCGAAAGACGTGTAAAGATTTTTCTCCCGCAAGGAATATATGTGTTTGTGTGTTGAATACAAAAAAATAAACAAAAAAACATATGTTTGACATAGCTTGTTGTTATCAAAGTTAAGCACCTATACATTTGTAAACGAATGAAGTGTTGCCATATGAATCAAGCTGTCAAAAAATATAAGGTTTTTGTATTAGCTTAAAATTTAGCCAATGCACAAACACATATTTACAAAGTAACCACTACTAAAGGCTTTCATCAGATTCTTGTAAATAAAAGATAAACATAGAAAAAACAAGATAAAACGTAGATAATTTTTGGAAAAAATAACACAAAAACAAATAACATAATTATGAAATATCATTAAGTTATTTGCTTGTGTTCGTTGTGATGACCAATTACAATATTTTGTTATTTTTTTTAATACAAAATTTTATTTATAAAAAAATATATATAAGAGTACATGAAAACAATAAAAAAATGTTGTTGTAAAAACACTATTTATTATTACGACCACGTTTACGTTGTGGTATATCCTCTTCCGAACTGCCAGTTTCTTGTATAACTTTACTACGCGAGGCAGCTGCACCACGACGTGACGAAGTGTTGGCAGCTGCTGATTTTTTATTAGTTTTAGCCGGTTGTGGACGTTCCTCTTCTGTTGATTCACTAGATGATTCACTTTCTGAAGAAACGGCCGCTTTCTTGCCTCTTGCACGTGATTTATTAGAGGTTTTTTTATTGTTTGCCTCATCTTCTGATGAAGATTCTTCTGAGGATGTTACTTGTCTAGCAGACCTACCACGTCCTCCTCCTCCTCCACCTCCTGCTCTTCTATTGGTAGTTCTATTTAAAGGTTTTGAAGATTTAGATTTTGTCGTTTTTGTTTTATTCTGTGTATTACTGGAGGGAGCATTTTCCTTTTCATTTTCTTCATTGCTATTTTTCTCCTCATTTGGATCGCGTATCTTAAGACACTCATTAATACGTGTTTCCAGTTCTTGAACCACGGTTTTCAACTCGGGTTTAGCTAACTTTGAGGTATTACTTATAATCAATTTAAATGATTGATAAACCTCATCCACTTGCACTTTATCCTTGTAATACTGTATATTATCTATAAGTTTCTTAATGGTTTTCTCATTATACGACAACAAACTCAAGCAATAGGCTATATCGCGCCATTGTCTCTCTTCCCTTGTCACCGGGAATCTTAGACATAACTTTTCCACCAAAGTCTCTACTTGACGATCTTTTTGTATTAAATTTAAAATATAACGCATAATAATGCGATATTTCTCCTCCTCCAGATTTAAACTAGTGTCACTCAACTTTGATATAATATCGGGCAAAACATTATATAAAATATTTGATTTATTGGCAATTTCCTTAAAGAATTGTTGTGTAATATTTTTAATCTCAGCATGAGGATCTACTATACACATGGCCAAATCGGCTATTTGTCCCTTAACTCTAATCATTTCATGCAAAATCAAATGTGACAACATTTTCACTGCTGTCAATCTTAACTCATTGTCCTCTTCGTGTAATGTCGAATAGAAATGCCCAGTCCAGGGTTCTATTATATTGGGAAAACGAAAAGTTAAATCCGATAGACCGATAACAATATTACATTTGATTTTGATATTTTTCGTATGATTAAGTATATTCATTAGGAAGGGCATATTGGCTTCGCAAAATCTTGAAGAGACAGACATAAAACGTATGAGTGCTAGTGTGGCGGCCTGCTGTAGCGAGGGATCACGATATTTAGCAGGATATTTACAAATTTCCATGACGTAGGGGAAAATTTTCGCCAGTAAGGAGTTTTCACCATAGAGAAGAACTTCTTCGCAAATGTGATTGATTAGTTCGGCGATGTTGTCCTCGGCCGTGGCACCAACAAGATCTTCATCGGGCTGGAAGTAGAGGGAAGAATATTTCAAAAATTGAGAAAATTTTGAAGATAATTTAGACAAGACTAGATTGGACTATAAAACTGACTATAGACTAGACTTAAATCCTGACTATAGACTAGACTATATTCCTCACCATAGACTAGACTATAGACCTATCTATTGACTAGACTATAGTACTGATATTTGACTAGACTATAGTCCTGTCCATAGATTAGACTATAGTATTGACTATAGACCTGACTATAGACTAGACTATAGACTAGGCAATAGACTAGACTATAGAATAAACTATAGACTGAACTATAGACTCTAGATTAGACTATAGACTAGACTATAGATTAGACTATAGACTAGACTATAGACTAGACCATAGAATAGACTATAGACTAGACTATGACTAGACTATAGACTAGACTATAGACTAGACTACAGACTAGACTATAGACTAGACTATAGACTAGACTATAGACTAGACTATAGACTAGACTATAGACTAGACTATAGACTAGACTATAGACTAGACTATAGACTAGACTATAGACTAGACTATAGACTAGACTATAGAGTTGATTATAGACTAGACTATAGACTAGACTATAGACTAGACTATAGACTAGACTATAGACTAGACTATAGACTAGACTATAGACTAGACTATAGACTAGATTATAGACTAGACTATAGACTAGACTACAGACTAGACTATAGTCTAGACTATAGACTAGACTATAGACTAGACTATAGACTAGACTATAGACTTGACTATAGACTAAACTATAGACTAGACTATAGACTAGACTTTAGACTAGACTATAGACTAGACTATAGACTAGACAATAGACTAGACTATAGACTAGACTATAGACTAGACTATAGACTAGACTGTAGACTAGGCTATAGTCCTGACTATAGACTAGGCTATAGTCCTGACTATAGACTAGGCTATAGTCCTGACTATAGACTAGACTATAGTCCTGACTATAGACTAGACTATAATCCTGACTATAGACTAGACTATAGTCCTGACTATAGACAAGACTATAGTCCTGACTAGACTATAGTCCTGACTATAGACTAGACTATAGTCCTGACTATAGACTAGACTATAGTCCTGACTTTAGACTAGACTATAGTCCTGACTATAGACTAGACTATAGTCCAGACTATAGACTAGACTATAGTCCTGACTATAGATTAGACTATAGTCCTGACTATAGACTAGACTATAGTCCTGACTATAGACTAGACTATAGTCCTGACTATAGACTAGACTATAGTCCTGACTTTAGACTAGACTATAGTCCTGACTATAGACTAGACTATAGTCCAGACTATAGACTAGACTATAGTCCTGACTATAGATTAGACTATAGTCATGACTATAGACTATAGTCCTGACTTTAGACTAGACTATAGTCCTAACTATAGACTAGATTATAATCCTGACTATAGACTAGACTATAGTCCTGACTATAGGCTAGACTATAGTCCTGACTATAGGCTAGACTATAGTCCTGACTATAGACTAGACTATAGATCTGACTAAAGAGAAGACTTTAGTCCTGACTATAGACTAGACTATAATACTGACTATTGCTAGACTATAGTCTTGACTATAGACTAGACTGTAGTCTTGACTATAGACTAAACTGTAGTCTTGACTATAGACTAGACTATAGACTAGACTATAGTCTTGACTATAGACTAGACTACAGACCTGACTATAGACTAGACTATAGTCCTGACTGTAGACTAGACTATAGTCCTGACTATAGAATAGACTTTAGTCCTGCCTATACACTAGACTATAGTCCTGACTGTAGACTAGACTATAGTCCTGACTATAGAATAGACTTTAGTCCTGACTATAGACTAGACTACAGCCTTTACTATAGACTAGACTAGTCCAGACTAGACTATATACCACTATTTTCATTTTATTTTCTTCTACTTACCTCCTGTTGTGGTTCCGCTGCTGCTCCTGACAATCTCTTCAAAGACTCCGTCGCTGACATATTCAAATTTCCCGTCTTACGTCTATTATGATTGAAAGCATTTAAAGCATTTTTCTTTTTCTTCTCCTCACATTCGGTCAATTCTTGACGATATTTCATATTATTATAGACATCAATATCCAAAAAGATCATTTCCTTTAAGGTCATATAGCCAATAATAAAGATGAAACGTGTTAACAAGAAAACCGGCATACGCATTTGTGTGGCATTATCTTCATTACCATTGGACGGTTGTGTGGCTTGAGTTTGTTGTGTTGCCGTTTGAGTTTCGGGTATTTGCTGAGAAAAGGGGGTTTCTAAAGCTTGTGCCTGTTGTGAGGCCGTAATTTCACATAATTTCACAGAGAATGCTTTGAATTTTTTCATTAATTCAATAACAATATTTTGCGATATAACATCGGGAGTTTGACATAAAGTATAATAGAATTGTAAAGTTTTCATGGCCAATTTATCAAAATCGGGAATACGCGGATGAAAAAAGAATTTCATAAACATATTGGTTACTTTTTGCACAATAGGCGAATCAACTTCATAACGTTTATAGTATTTAGAGCTTAAACTTTGATCTATAGAATTGAGTAGAAATTCCAAACAACTAGTATAGATACGAGGATCATTTTTACCTCTGGGACCTAAACCTATTGTCTCTATTATATGTATATTAGCTGAGGCTATGGAGGATTTGGCATATGAACACATTATGAGTAATTGTAAAGCTAAACGAGACTCATTTTCTGTGGTACCCTCTAGTTTTAAGGTGAATCTTTCAAATAGAACTTGTATAATAAGACCATCTATGTCCTCATTGCTTACCCATTCTTTAACTAAACACTCCATGGCTGTATAGTGACCATATTCTAAACCCTCTAGAAAACGAGATAGATTTTGTACCACACGTAAGGCATGCGCTCTAGAGAGAAGAAATAATAAATTCCAATAAATTTTTGATGAGAAACTGTTTGTAGTAATAGTTACCTGCCAGTTTGATCGGTAGTGAATAAGACCTTTTTGTAGGCATCTGAAACAGCATCTCTTTTCTCTTTATCCGATGACCACACTAAATACAACATTTGTCTCATGCCATTCTCTGTACCCTTAATGCCAAACATATAGCCGGTGGTGAAGAGGTCTACGGCCTCGTAGACATCTGAATTGGTTTTAGATAATAACATTTCTTGCAGTTTAGGCATGGCTTTTGACACCACCTTAGCAAATTCTATGGAATCTTGTAAAAATTGTACAGTTTTTATTTGGGTACCCAATTCTTCGTTCTAAAAAAAAAAAATAGAAAAAGTATTAAAACCCCAAAAATTTATTTAATACCAGCACTGAAACTTACACTATCTTTACAACCATTAGCCAGGAATATATAGGATTTTAAGAGAGCCATATAATAGGCACATTGTTCCTCATGCCTTAAGGATAATCTTAGTTCTGAATTACCGGCCACATGATCTGCCTTTCTTACTAAAACTACCGCCTCTTTATAGTTCTTTTCCAGCAACATAGTGGATATGCGCTGCACTAAGTCCTCGTAATTCTCCTGAGTCTCAGGAGGAGCATTATGTTCTTTAATACTCTCCTCTACATAGGGCAAAATCTCCGGTATAACCAAACTCCATTGTTCTTCCAATTCTTCGGCCTTTTTACGTTCCTCTCCTAAGAGTTCAGTAAGTTTTTCCATTTTTTGCACCTCTTCATCATGTTTTTGATGCAATTCGGCCAAAGTTAATTTAGCCGAATAGGGATTTCTTTCCAAAAAGGCCTTAATCAATTGTACAGCATGTTTTCTAACCGACGAAGTTTTATCATCCAAACGTTCTACGGCCTCACATAAAACTTTTAATTGGAATGATAAAGGCACTGCCTGTTCCTCTTTCATATGATGCCAAATTTGCAATACCTTGGCTCGTACATGAGCAGACACATCATTGATATGCATTAGAAGATTCTCTAGAAATTCATTACGTGCTTCTTTTAACTCTTCCGATAATTCTTCTGAAGTCAATTCTCCAACAATGGCATCACCCATTATTTGTAAAATACAATTGCGTAAAACATGCGATTCACAATTCAATAATTCATCACATAAAGTGGATAAATGGGGTATCATTAGTTTAGGAGCTATGGAAGCCAGTTCCATAAGGAAATTGGAAAAATTACGTGATATAACCGTATCAGCCGAATCTAAAGTTAAACATTCTACAATTTCTTTGATTAAAACGGAAAATATACTCGTTATGCCATATTCCTCATGTAAAACATTAATGCCATTGGCTATGGAGACGGCAGCATGTTCGGTGGTACGTAATATCTGTAAAATACGTACCGGAAAGTTCATGGCATGTTGATAACGTTTGATGGCAGTGCCAAATATTTGAAAGATAGTTTCAACGATATGGCGGTTATCGGGGCGTACATGTAACAACTCTAAAGTACGGTAGCAAATGTCACAGAGTAAGCTATAAGAGCAGGAAACAGGAAATATTGTAAAATCAGTAAAATCTAATGTCTTAATGAAATCATTTAGAAAATTATGTAATTTTATTACAAAACCCATTATTTTCTTAATATTATTAACACCTTAATAGTATTGCTCTACTTACTTGACAAAATTCTCCTCCGCCATGGGAGGACTCCACAGTTTCTCCAATGGAAACTGCATAACATTATACAATTGCACAAGAAATTTTCCACGTTTCGTCTCCCAGTCAGGATACTGTTCCACAGTATCGGCATGTTTGCCGCGTTTTTTCTGCTGATTGGTCTGTTGCTGCTGCTGTAGCCGCAAAATATTCGCATCAATCTTACGCACCACATTGACAATTAAAAACAAACTCATTTTTGTTAAATTTAAATAACCATTTCTCTCCTGTTGAGTAGGTGGCTCACTGACGGCCAAAAAAGGTGCCAAACGATTGCCCAGCTTGTCCACCGTCAAGTACAGTAAATCAAAGCTACGCATTAAATTGGTCATGGCCACCGAGTCAGTGTTTTTATTTTCTATCACCGCATAATAAGTATCGAAATGATCGAAGAGGTAAAAAGGATCTCCCTGATGCAGCATTTGTTTGCAAACTTTAATTAATTAATTAAACAAATTAGTTATTTAGCCAGAAAAAAAACAAATTAATTTATTTTCCTCTTACCTTTTAGTTTCTCGGGTATTTCTCCTGGGCTATATAAATGTTTCACATAATAAGTGTCCCGGCTGGAGTTTAACAAATCCCCATTTGTTAAGGGCAAAATAAATTGAAAATCCATTTCGTTTTTTTAATTATTTTTTAATATTTTTTGCAAAAAATTCCTTCAGTTTTGTACAATTTTCAACGGATAATTGTTGTTGTTTGACAATTTGAAGAACGACGCCAAACACTAAACAGAGTTGCTTAAATATGTAGTATTTTGACATTAACAAAAAGTGTTGATAATTTTTGTCATAAAAAAACGCTGTAAATAAGTTTTGTTTGTATTTGATTGCAAATTAAATCGTTTTAACATTTAATTTGTTAAAATTAAAAAAAATTATCTTAAATTTTAGCGGCAAATTGTTTAATACGAAGAAAAATAAAATATCGAAAATTTTGACATTTAAGTTAATAATTATAAACTAATATATAGTTAATTATTAAGGAATTTTTAAGATAATGAATAAAGTTTTTGTTAATGTGGAAGTACACAACTAGGGTTCTATAGTTGAAACGAAAAGTCGACTTTTCGCATTTTATGAAAAGTCGACTTTTCGACTTTCGACTTTTTGCATTTAATTAAAAGTCGATTTTTCGACTTTTTTCATTTAATTAAAAGTCGATTTTTCGACTTTTAATATTTTATAAATAGTCGACTTTTCGACCTTTTCCGACTTTTCGACTATTTTCGACTTTTTCCGACTTTTTCGACTTTTTCCGACTAATTTCGATTTTTTCCGAAGCCAGAAGTGTAAATTTATAATGTTGCCATTTAACATTATATTATTATTATTATTATTATTATTATTATTATTATTATATATTATTGTTATTAATAAAAAATTATATTTATATTTTTTCTATTTGTTGTAATTTCTTGAGTTTTTTCGACTTCTTTCTATTTTCGACTTTTCGACTATTTTCGACTTTTTCCGATTTTTTTGACTTCTTTCGACTTTTCGACTTTTTTCGACTTTTCGACTTTTATTTACAAAGTCGACTTTTTTCATTGACGATAATCGAGTTATCGACTTTTTTGGAACAAAATAGTCGACTTCGACTTTTTGACTTTTTTCGACAAAAAATCGATTTTTCGATTATTCGAAAGTCGATTTATAGAACCCTATACACAACACGTCATTTTGATCTTTCTTTAAAAGCTTTTTTTACACTATTACAAATAAAAGTCGAAAAAAGTAAAAAAAGTCGACTTCATGGAAGTCGAAAAGTCGGAAAAGTTTGAAAATAGTAGAAAAAAGTAAAAAATAGTCAATAATTTTAAAGAAGTTGGAAAAGAAAAACTCTAAAATGGTCGGAAAAACTCGAAAAAAGTAAAAAATAGTCGACAGAAGTTGAAAATAGTCAAACAGTCCGAAAAAATCGGCTTTTTCGACTATTTTATCGATTGTTCGATTATTCGAAAGTCGATTTATAGAACCCTAGCCGATACGTCAAAAGTTGTTGAACTTTTCGTGGCAGACGCGTTACAAACTACAATGTGTAACTTGTTAAATAAAAATACTTTTTAGCACAATCCTGTAACACTTCGACCTTTAGAAGGCGTTATTTTGTTTATATTTTTTAATATAATGTTGCCTAAATTATTATTTTTAAAGAAAATTAAAGTTATGAAAGAATAACTTTACAACTACATAAAAACCTATATTACGCAACATTACGTAAAAATACGTTTTGCGTAAAGTTAATTACAATTTTAAATAAATGTACAATTTAGGAAAAAATCGCTAGATTTTTTGTTCTCCGCATGGTGTATAATAAGTAAAAGGTGACAACACTAGCTCAGCTGATCATTGTTTACAATTTTTTATACATAGACTTGTATACAGGCATAAAATGCACGCTTGTCAAACTTCATATAAAAAATGCTCTCAAGTATTGGTACCTTGTTAAGTATACCGTGATACTTTGGTTGTTACCCTGATAAGTATGCCATGCAAGAAGCAGCATTTGTTTTGAAAGAGCACGTTTTAGTTGGAGAGTTAAATTTTTTTTAATTGTGTATAAAATTTACAATTTTGAAGCCAATTTTACATAAAAATTATGTCCTCTGAAGCAGCCCACAATGTGGCCGAACAGCCATTCAAAAGAAACAAGAAAAAGAAGAAGAATTCCAGATTTTTACGCAATGCAAAGGGTTTTGCCAAACAGGGTATCTATGGACGTGGTAGCCACATAGAGGATGATCAATATAATTATTTTATAAATATATTGGATACCATGAAAAATGGTTTTGAAGATGTGGAAGAAAAGGGTAGGTTAAGAAATGTATTATATAAAAGATAAATCTAACTATTTGTACTTGCAGTCAATATGGCCAACAATGTTTTCGAACAAACAAAAGGCCAAGAGGTGTATTTAGCTTCTAATCAGATTGTGTGCAAAGCTTTAGAGTCTTTATTGGGTTTCGTAGAAGCCGAATTGTTGGAGTCTTATTTTGAAATATTTGCCGATAGTTTTAGACCCATTTGTTCTGATCGTTATGCATCACATGTCTTGCAGAAAATGGTGGAAATAGCTTTTCTAAGATCTTTAAGTAAGGAACAGTTAAAAAATGTTGACACTGATGTAAAGGAAACAAAAGAAACTAAAGATAAAGCAGATGAAGAGAAGGAGGGCGAGGAGGAAGAACAACCGGCTGCCAAGAAACCCAAACTAAATAAGGATGTTTTAAGTGAAGAAAACTATAATTTAGAAACAAAATTTACACCAGAACATAAACAAAATTGTGGTAAGTTTTTGTTGAGAGTGGGCAAGTTCATGTTGAATAATTTGGAAGATTTTGTTTGGGATTCGTGTGCCAGTCATATTATGCGTACTTGTATACTTTGTCTGTCGGGCATACATGTGGCAAAAGTGGCATTTGAAAAAGGTGGAGCTAGTTTGGCTAAAAATCGTAAAATTTATGAAGTAGACGAAGAATGGCATGAAGTGGCCAAAGAGTTTGCCCAGCGTTTAGAAATGTGGCCACATTTTCGTGATTTTCCCTATCAGGAACATTCTTCTGCTTTGATGAGTGTTTTGTGTATAGCTTTAAAGGTCATTGATAAGAAAATGCTAAAAAATTTGGGTAAAAAGTTATTAATGGAAGCATTACTCATAGTCGATGTGGATGAAGATGAAAAATTGAAAAAGATTGAAATCTTAGATGATGGTGAAGAAAAAAAAATGGAAAATAAAGAAGAACAAGAAGCTAACAAAGATGTTGAAGCAGACTCAAACTCAAAAAATCTACCTAAACTACCTAAAGTTTTTGAATATCAATCTTCTATAATTTTACTGGAAACATTACTAACAGTAGCAGGTCCCAAACTTTTAACACAAATCTATGCCATGTTATTTGCTAACAAAATAGCTTTATTGGCCCAGCAGCAATTAACAAATTTTGCTGTACAAAAACTTTTAGTTAGTATCAAAGAAAAAGAAGATTTTGAAAACATATTCCAAGAATTACAAGATCATATAGAAGAACTATTGAAAATAGGACATACTGGTGTAATTTCCTCCTTGTCGTCGGCCTGTTTAAGACTACAAACTAAACAGGCACAACTGATAGTGGCTTTACAAAATGCTCTGCATATAAGTGGTGATAAAGAACGTTTGAAATCTTTCTTTTTGTGCCTTTTAAAATTGAAACCTTTTGAAGTCTTACAACAAGATAAAACGAATTTTGTTCATCTTCACGGCTCTTTAATCATACAGGATATATTACGCTTTAACAAACCCATTTTCATGGTCAATTGTATATTGGAAACATCTACCGATTATCTGGTGACCATTTTCAATACCCCCAATGGTTCTCATATCTGTGATGCTTTCCTGCAGAGTAAATTTATTGGAGAAAAATCTCGCGATAAACTTCTAAGACATTTAGAGGGTTTCTATATCGATTTGGCTGTAACGAAATTTGGTTCTCGTGTTGTGGAGTCCTGTTTTGAGGCAGCCCAGGAAGCGCAAAAAGCGAAAATTGTTAAAGAACTAGCAGATAAATCGAATAAACTAAAAGGTTCTCCTTTTGGTAAATTGATCAATTATAAGTTACGTGTGGATACGTATCGACTGTCAGCGGATCAATGGAAGTCGAGTATACAGCAGAAGGGCTCAAAAGCTCAGCAATTATTTAAGGATATAATTAATTGAAATTTATTTTATTTTCTGTGAAAAATAAAGAGAAATTTATTTATTTTTATTTTTGGAAATTTTTGAAAATTTTATTTTTCAGTGAAGTTTTAAATCGTTCTGTTAACGAAATCTTTTCAATACGGAAAATCTCTCACTTACAGAAAGCTTTACTAGACCAGCGAAAGAAAGAAAAAAAATGTCGTTCTCTGACTGGAGTACAAGAGAGCTCATTTGGGTTTCCTTGTTCTAGAGTCTAGAACAGTTAGTGACTACTAGACTATATAGACCATAGAATAAACTATAAACAAAACTATAGACTAGGCTATAGCATAGAGTACTCTAGTTTACCCAGCTTTTACCGACTGTGAACCATCATTTGACAGCCTGTTTTTCTTCCTCAGCTCATGCCACTGTAATTACGCACATATTGCGAAGTAGAAACAAGATCCTCAAAGCGCTAGCCGGCAGCACTTGGGGAATGGACAAAGAAACCTTGTTGGCTAGCTATAAAACAATTGGCCGTGGTCAGTGGTCAATTATGCTGCTCCAGTGTGGTCTCCTTCGCTGAGTGATACCCAGTGGAGAAATATTCAAAGCTACCAAAATGCTGTCCTACGTAATGTAACCGGCTACATGCATATAACCTCAGAGCACAATCTACACGAGGAAACGAAGGTCATCCCAGTCAAGAAACATAATGTCATGTTGACTAAACAGTTCCTCCTCCGGTGTCATCCCTACCTTAACATCCTTAGATCGGTACTTGTATACTGTAGCTTTGAACGACATTCATAGAGACGCCATTTATACCGCGGCATGAATGTCATTCTTGGAAGTCGCCCACCGTAGCAGAAATAGAGAAAAACCTGCCGCGGAAAACAAGAGTTGCTCTGGCACAACTGATGTCGGGATGGAGTAACAGGCTCAACGCCAACTGGTCCCGCATAGGCCGTGCCATCCACAATATATATCCAGCTTGTGGACAGGGTCCCCATGATACCCTCCAAATATTCAACTGTCTAGCCCACCCTACATAATGTCATGCTGACTAAACAATTTCTCCTGGAATGTCACCGGAGGAGTTATCCCATCTTTAACATCACACAGTTGAATGCTCCCACGAGGAAGGAAGGACCTTCGTCTATACGAAGAACGCATACGAAGTTATGTTCAGATCCCTTAGATCGGAACTCGTATACAGCAGCTTTGAACGACATTCATAAAGACGCCATCAATACCGCGGTTTCCGTTTACCGCATGAATGTCGTTCTTGGAGGTTGCCCATAGCAGAAATAGCCGCGAAAAACAAGAGTTGCTCGGGCACAACTGAGATCGGGATGGAGCAACAGGCTCAATGCCTATCGCGCCATCCCCAATATATGCCCAACTCGTGGACAGGGTCCCCACTACTTCACTTAGCCCAATGGATTTATGGTCTAACCCTACTTTAGTAACCCAATTTCTTGGCTTGAAACTAAATACCGGACCCCCGGATTAAAAATTGTATAGTTTAAGATGTTACAATAACAACAACAATTAGTCTAGTCTAACTAGAGTTTCTGTTTGAACTGAAATTTCAATAAATTTCTTATTTCTGATTCATACATTATTGTGTTAATATTGTAACGTCAACGTTCAAAGTCTAATTTTGTTTAATTAGTTAAAAAATAGTTTTGTTTAATTAAATTTAAAATAGATTATTGAAATTTTGTTTTTATCTTCAAGCTTAAAGTTTTCAACACGCTTCACTGAGCATTCTAAAATCAAAACAAATAATATTATTAAGTAAAGTTAAATCTAAACAAAAGTTTAGGTTTAGCTAGAACTATTCCATATCATATAAGATCGGTAAATAACAACTATAGTTGTTATATATAAATAAGTACACTTTTTCCAAAAAGTACCTAAATGTTATTAAAAAAAAGTACTTTATTCTCAAATTTCATTAACATTTCTGATTTTGATTACCCCAGCTTATCAGTGGAATTATACAATTTAAGGTCATTATCATTTCATCTATTATTATAATTTGTTTCTAAATATTATTTATGATTGAATTGAAACTAATCAATATTCCCTTCAGTCTCTCTAAAACATTCATTCTAAACGCAAAGATGCGGGAAAACATAACCAAGTTTTTATTGGAATTTGTAATTTTACTTATCTTTACTACGTCTCAAGTAAAGGCTTTTGAAGAATCCATTTTTGAAGATGAAGATATTTATAGACAAGCCTTACCACCCTCTCCTCCCACTACGGGTATAACAGCACCTGGTACTAAATGGTGTGGTCCGGGCAATACTTCCACCAGTTATAATGATTTGGGTACACAACGTGAAACGGATATGTGTTGTCGTGATCATGATCATTGTGATGATATCTTAGAAGCAAGATCCACATATCGTGGTCTTAATAATAGTGATTGGTTTCCCATGTAAGTGATTTGTTTCACTTTGACGTTATTGATTTTTCAAAATAATTTGTTTTTTTAGTTTAAAATGCAGCTGTGAACAGAAATTTATTAATTGTCTTCAAAAGGTTAACAATATGATTTCGAATACTCTAGGTCATGTTTATTATAGCGCCAGAAGTCTTTGCATTGCCGAGGGCCATCCTATTGTCAGTTGTAAACAGTATATGGAGGGTACTTTCCGCAAGAGATGTATTCGTTATAATGTTGATAAGAAGAGACCTAAAATATGGCAATTTTATGAAATGCCTTTCTATACTGAGATTTCAAAGAAACAATTAAATAAAACAAAGAAATAACTACCTATTAATTAAAAAACTTTATCATCTAAAACCTAAAGAGTCTAAGAGATTTTCTGGAAAATTTTTAGATAGGTAGATAGATAGATAGATAGATAGATAGATAGATAGATAGATAGATAGATAGATAGATAGATAGATAGATTGATAGATTGATGCTCACAAATACTTATTTTTAAGTATATTGAGGCTAACAAAGTTTAAATACAGTTAGCGGTTTACTTGTTGAAAAAAGAACATAAAAGGAGCGAAAAAGAAGTATAAAGTACTCCATGGAAGTGCTCAAAAAGAACTGAAAAAGTAATGATTTAAAAACAGTCATGTCATAGGAGCGATGTTCTTTTTATTTGATTCCAAATTCACTACATCTGAAGTGATTCTCAGTAAGTAATTTTTATGTAATTTTAATAAATGGCGAGACATTAAGGACTCCAGTGGACTGTATTTTTCCAAATTATATAAAATTGAGTCTTGGGTATTATGGACTCTTTTGAGCCATGATGAGACTCTGGTTGAGTCATTAAGAGACTTTGGTCGAGCCATAATGAGACTTTGGTTGAGCCATTAAGAGACTCTGGTTGAGCCATGACGAGCCTTGAGTCTCAGCAAAAAAAGAACTTCCAAAGAAGCGAAAAAGAAGTAGAATTTACTCCATGAATGTGTTGAAAAAGACCTGAAGAAGTAATGATTTAAACACAGGCTTGTCATAGGAGGGATGTCCTTTTTATTTGATTCCAAATTCAATTTTGGAAGTTAATAAACATCATTTCCACAGAAGGTAAACAAATTTACTTAGTGCTACTTTTGAAGTGGTGATTAATGTTATTCATTTGGTAG
Source organism: Lucilia cuprina (assembly GCF_022045245.1). NCBI lineage: Eukaryota > Metazoa > Arthropoda > Insecta > Diptera > Calliphoridae > Lucilia > Lucilia cuprina. Next base: position 10,812,075 of record NC_060954.1, read on the forward strand.
TACTTCGTTTTATTTTTGCTGGGTCTGGTTGAATCTTGATGAATAAAATAGAATTTTGGGAAAGGTTAGTAAAGTAAATTGATATTATCATACCCCACGTCTTTGGACGTGCCTAAACGCTGGACTTTTCTCCAGAACAGCCAGTTTTTCCTTAGGCCATTGGAGAAAGGACTTATCCTCTTCGTTGAGCGACTCAGCTGGTTTACCAGCTAAGCGCCCCAAAATCCTAGCGGCGGAGCGCCGCTGTAGAAAGACCCTTCTAGCGGGTGTTATGTGTCTGGGGGTCTTATCTGCCGAGGTGGCCTTGGGAGATGCCGTTTGAGAACCCGAAATCTTGTTCGCAGTTCCCGCGTGCATAACCGCCACTGGGGTCGCTACCTTGGTTTTCGAGGCCTTGGTAGTCCCTAAAACAGGGGGTTTTATAGGCTTATTGCCAATACGGGCCTGAGCTGCACGTGAGGTATTTGCGGAGAAATCCAGAGGTACCTCGCTGCTTATTTTTCTGCATCCAGTTTTGGAGCCAGATGCTGTTTTTTGTGTTGCGACTGACGGATCCAGTCTTCCCTAAATCCGCAGTCGCTGTGGGTTTGGCGCCGGTAGCCTTCAAGCTAGCCCGACCCGGTGTCGTTGTCGAACTAGTCTGGGTGGCAGTGGCACTCGACTCACCACAGCCTGTCGCCTTCGCCGTGGGAGTAGGGTCTCCGGAGATTATAAGGCCCCTTTCCGGATACGCGGGGCACGGTTTCTTTTCGGACATGACATCGTACATTTGTGCATTTTATACTTGCTGCCAAGTATAGAGATTCTGCATTGGTGTTGTTGCAAACCACTTAGCCGCCCAATATGGGAAACAGACGCTAGGTGGATTTTGAAGGGACGGACCGTTGGACATTGGGTTTACTAAACCCGAACGGACTGCATTGTCAGAAAGGCCCCATCACAATGATGAGGATAATTTTTTGACAGATGCGAGGATTGGTAGCCGCCCCATCGGGGAGAAAGAGACGCTACCAGTCGTGGGATGGGCAGTTCTAAGTATTTGCTCGTCATGAGCCCCTCTGACATGGGTGGCCCTACCAGCACATCCTGCATGAGTCAACACACATAAGCCCTCGCATCGCGTCAAGATGACTACCCTTCGCGAGGGTCTCAGGAAGTAATTTTTATGTTTTTTTTAAGTTATTAGGAAGTAAAATTGTAGTAATATAGAATACAACTAATTTTACTCAAATAATATTAACATAAATAAATTATATGCATTTATCAATTAAGTCCAAAGAAAAATTGATTAAATTCAAAAAATTTCAGTACAAAAAATATACCTTAAATTTAAAAAGAAATTGATTCTTTTCACTTCTGTGGATGTCAATAAACATCACTTCCACAGAAGGTAAAAAATTTACTTAGTGCTACTTGGTGATAAATGTTTTCTTTTGGAAGTACTTCGTTTTATTTTTGCTAGGCGATCATTTACTAAAAATTCTTTTTTCCATCTTTTACGATTCTATTTTTACAGTGTTAATTGTAGACTTAAATCTCAAATTATCTAGATTTAAATATTACCTCGTAAAAGGTTTGCACGAAGTGCCGTGTCGTAGACGATATCAAAATTAATGCTTTACAAACAATTTTAATTAGTTACGGTTCGTTGACTAAAATGAAAATAATTAAAATAAGACAAACTAGTTTCTACTTTTTGGAAAGTAATTGCTTTTAGTTGGCCTTTATCTTTCTTTCGTAGGAGATGTATTAATAATATTTACAGGACCGGTTAAATGTGATTGAAGATAAATATGTCGAGTTAAATAATTTTTGACGTATTATCTTACGTCGAAACATATTTACAAATATCTTTTCACGTAAGGTCTAACACTTAAATATACGTTTTAAATATTTGGAACATATTTACAAATATGTTTTAAATTGTTACACATCTTAAAAATTTATTGATATTTGTGACATGAAGTTCTAGTGGAACATTTGATTATAAATCGACTTTTCTGAATTTCATTTTGAAGGGAATCGACCCCTCCTCTATAGCAATTCACCTTCGTGAGAAGGGTATATATAAGTTCCTATAAAGTATATATATTCTGGATCCTTATAGATAGCGGAGTCGATTAAGCCATGTCCGTCTGTCTGTCTGTCTGTCCGTCTGTCTGTTGAAATCAGTTTTTAGAGGTCTGCAGATATCGGCGGGATCCTAATCTTCAATAATTCAGTTAGACATGCTTTCGAGAAGATCACTATTTAAAATCAGCAAAATCGGTCTATAAATAACGGAGATATGAGCCAAAATCCGAGACAACCTCTGAAAATTTCATCAAAAAAGCCACATTTTTTTCATGCTTTGTTAAAAAAGCAACAACAACACTGTGAATTAGATAAAGATGTACATGTGCGTGTGGAGATGTATTTGGTTTTATTCAGCTGTGTATGCAAACGCATGCTGTTCTGTTCTCACGAAGGTAAGTGGGTTTGACAAGAACAAGGAGATAAAGCAGTAATATGTTGGTAACACAGCTCATATTTGTTTGAGGGTGGTAATACAAATTGACGGTGGTATTACAGTACAACGGTTAATATTTCTTTCTGCTACAGTTTATATTTGTTTGTGTGTATGTTGTGTGTGACATGTGTGCAGAGATACAAAATAAATAAAAACTGTTTTTTAAAAGATATTTGGTGAAGGGTATATAAGATTCGGTACAGCCGAATATAGAAATATTACTTGTTTTAACTTCATCTCGTTTCATATGTTTTATTTCTTTAATTTACATTTTTTTGTTGTATTACAAAGTACAAATAATCTACATAAAATTCTTTCTATAGTATTAAAGGAGAATAAGAGGTATTTGTTTATATATTTCATTGGTATTTCCATAAGGAAATACAAATTAAGCATATTTACAATGGAAAGATTTAATTTAAAGTTTACCTTCCACGTCCTTAGCACGTCCTTTCTGTCCATTTCACAAATAATAGTTATTAACATATGATTAATACTGAATGGGTGTTTCCGCAATGTAAACCTTAGGTTTGGAGTACAAACGTATGTCTAATTCGAGTTGTGTTAATTCTTTTTCAATTTCAACTTTACGCTGACGTATACGTAGAGTTTCGGTGGTCATGGGCATGTGATTAAGTTCGTTAATGAGAGAGGACATTTCTGGAAGGAATGAAAATTAAATTTGAAAAAAAGCCATAGAAATTAAGTGATAAAATTCTTATTACTTTGTTGAGCTTTGTGAAGAACTTTCAAACGTTCCTCTTCTGTTAGGGCATAATGTCCTGAAGGACAATTGGGATCTTTAGTTAATTCACGCATACGTTCCTCCTCCTTTTCACGTTTCTCCTTTTCCAAATAACGCGGCAAGCGTACATCTTCACGACCTTTTAATTGAAAATTATGTTTTAAGAAAAGTTTTCTTATTTTTGTTCCCTAATTTCATACTTACATCCTAATTTATGTATACTTCTTTTGGTGCTGGTGGAACACATAGTCTGACGACTTCTGGCACTTGATAACGGTTCTGGTTCTGGTATTCTGACATGACCATTCATTTTTAAATTTTGAAAATGTTTTTCTAAATCCTCTTCTATTCCATTAAACATTTCATTTTCCTGCTCTACTGTATGACGGTGTCCATTTGAAATTTGGGTATTTTGGGATCTTGTTGTGAATTGCATTTGTTGATCATGTTGATGCTTATGATCCTCGTAATGGTCTTGATAATTATAGGGTGCATGTTCAACTGAATGTATAGATTTTGTTTCGGGTTCATATTGTTGCAAAGTGTAGTTTGATTGGGATCGTTGTAGAGTGTTGTGTGAGTCATTTAGTTGATCGTTAGTTTTCTGTTTATGTAGATGATGAACTTCAGAAGAACTGCATCTAAGTTCGATGAAATAATTATATATTTATATATTTTAATATAGAAAAGACTATGAACTAGACTATAGAATATAGACAAGACTATAGACTAGACTATAGACTAGACTATAGACAAGACTATAGACTAGACTATAGACTAGACTAGACTATAAACTAGACTATAGACTAGACTATAGACTAGACTATAGACTAGACTATAGACTAGACTATAGACTAGACTATGGACTAGACTATAGACTAGACTATAGACTAGACTATAGACTAGACTATAGACTAGACTATAGACTAGACTATAGACTAGACTATAGACTAGACTATAGACTAGACTATAGACTAGACTATAGACTAGACTATAGACTAGGAATTTTTAGACCTTTCTACTTACTTCTTTAATGCCTCATACAAAAAATCTTCATCATGTATATCTTCCGTTTGTATTTCCTTATCACAAGACTCAGCTTTGGATACAATCGATATTGCACTTTCACTACGTGGCATGCGTTCTCTATATTGTGTTTCTCTCTCTTGAGTTTGTCTTTGCGAATGATGGCACGGACAACTAGTTTGTAGATTCTCCACACTTTGTCGCTGTTGGCTATAAGCTCGTCGTAAACCTAAATAATTAGGTTTTCCTCTTATTGTCGGTACTTCAGCTGTACAACCACCTCCACCGGCTACACCAATCCTTTCATTTGCTTCTACTGTTTGTAAATTATCTACACTTTGCCTTTGCTGACTGTAAGCACGTCTTAAACCTAAATAATTAGGTTTACCTCTTATTGTGGGAACACCTGCTGCAGTAATTCCTTCATTTCTAGATTGTCTGCCGCCATTACATACCACATTTCTACACTGTGAAGCTGATCTTCTTGGTGCCAAAGTGGTTTGTTCTTGTGTTTTGTGAAATCTTTGCAAATGTTTATTCTGTTTCCTTTCATAGTCTTGTTTTTGTTGCGTTAACTTGTGCGTGGTGTTCTTTTGCAATTCACGTAAATTTAATTTATTTTCCCGCAAAAAGTCACGTCTATGATTCATTTCTATTTGTTAAATAATTTATAGAAATTTTTAATTAGTTAATAAGTAAAATTTCTCTTAAATTTTTATTTTAATGTTTGGCCGTTTTTGGTTACCTTGGGCAACCTGCCTTTGTGACATGTCACCTGTATTTTATACTTACTTGGCTGTTCAAAGACTCCTCTTAAGGTTTGCAAGGACATGGCCGATGTTTGTGTTCTAGTGGTCATTGTTTTTAGAGTTTTCTATTAGTCTGCTATGTTTGTGTATTTATAAATTATAAAAAAATATATTATTTAATGGTTTTTTATGAATCAAACAGTTTTTTAAAAACAATTTCAAAAAATACCTTAAATTTTTGACATTTAACATTTGTTTTGGTTTTCTTTGTGACACAGTTGTTTTTTATGACAGGGTTGTATTTAGTAGTAGTAAATAGTACAGTACACTGCTGATAAAACATGATAAATATAACTGATAAAACATATTTAAAACAATTGTACAGTTTTTTTATAATATTGGAAGATTTTTTACACAAATTTTATTCAAAAGCAATAGATCAGACCTATTTTGGAAAATCTTGCAGATCTATAGAATTTAACTTTGTTTTATTTGTTAAAAAGTTGTTTTTATCTTTTCCAGCACTTAGTTGATTGGTCGCAAGCAATGTTACCGCAAATTCCCCGTATAACACAATACTATGATGACTGGGTACATAAACCGGTGGATAGACCACTAAGACTATTCGCACCCTGGTATTTGGAAATGTGTACGAAAACTCCCTGGTGGGTTGTGCCGACATTTTGGCTGCCGGTCATAACAAAACTAATATACGATGAATTTATACAGGAAATACAAAAGCAAAATACCTTTAAGGTAATAACGTTAATTCTGCAATAAAATATATATTTTATATAACTAAATTTATTCCTTTTACTTTGCAGTTAACCCTTTTAAGCCTGTACCTTTTAGTGGGTATATTATTTTGGACATTTCTAGAGTATGCCCTGCACCGTTATGTCTTTCATATGGAAGTTAAATCGAACACCCATCCTTGGTTGTGTACTTTACATTTTATGATTCACGGTTTACATCATAAGGTGCCATTTGATCCCATGCGTTTGGTATTTCCCCCCTTGCCGGGTGTTATTTTAGCGACCATATTTTATGCTCCTTTATCGTTAGTTTTACCACGTCCTCGAGTTATATTGGCAGGTGCATTATTTGGTTATTTATGCTATGATATGATTCACTATTATCTACACTATGGTAGTCCTAGTGTTAAACATTTATATCACATGAAACGTTATCATTATCAACATCATTTTGCCCATCAAAATATGGGTTATGGTATCTCGAGTCCTTTATGGGATTTTGTTTTCAATACAAGAATACATTTAAGAAAGTTAAGGTTTCATTTAAAGTGGAAATGAATCATTATAGTTCAATAGAATAAGAAATCAAATGTATTCAGATATATAGGAGTTTTCAATTTTATTCTGTAATTGTTTTCAAAATTATATAGAAGGAAGTGTATTGTTCCTTTTTTTTAATTAAATGTTTTTTTATTTAGTTTTTACTTTGTTAAAATTTTATACTAATTGAATGTCCTAAACATGTCTGTTTATATTTATTGCCTGTTTCTTGTTTATCGTCAGAAAAGTGCATAAAAATTATTCACTTTTTCTTTGCGTTCAAGTAATAGAGCGTAATTTTAAGTAGTTTGTAAGTTGTTACTTATTTAAGTGAATTTTTATGAACAAATTTTAAATAAGATTTGTAATAATGTTATTTTTATATTGTATGAATAATTTTAAATTAACCAAATAACAATAAAAAGACGGAAATATTTATTTACACTTGAAGTTTTTCAGTTATCTATATTTATGTAATCATCTATGTATCTTTCTTTCTATTTTTCTATCTATCTATCTATCTATCTATCTATCTATCTATCTATCTATCTATCTATCTATCTATCTATCTATCTATCTATCTATCTATCTATCTATCTA
>NC_060954.1:10819098-10843329 GCF_022045245.1 Lucilia cuprina
TCTAGTCTATAGTCTAGTCTATAGTCTAGTCTATAGTCAAGTCTATAGTCTAGTCTATAGCCTAGTCTATAGTCTAGTCTATAGTCTAGTCTATAGTCTAGTCTATAGCCTAGTCTATAGTCTAGTATATAGTATAGTTTATAGGCTAGTCTATAGTCTGGTTTATAGTCTATATTTTCAGAATTCGAGTAAGATTTTCTTAAGAAAATTTCTTAAACTACCATCCTATTTCAACAACATATTCACCCAGATATTATTACATGTTTCTCCTTCAATTGAAGTAGAATTATATGAAAAACAAATAAATGTAAAGTGTCGATGATGATATCACTTCAATAGACATGATTTAAGTACATAAATTTATTGTCAACATGTTGTATTATAAGTCGGTTAAAAAATTGTGTATTTTCAAGATATTGAATAACATTTTACAACATGTTAAAATGCATGTAATATATCAGAGCACTATAAACTGTAGTTTGTGCTCTCTACTATACATGGACTATATGTATGAAATAGCAACCAACCTTAAAATTGCAATTTATCGAATGTTATCTTATCTACCAAAACAAACTACTAATGTAGGTAAAGTAATGACTTAGTTAGAGTTAGCTAAGACGACAAACAAAAATATATTAAATATTTACATTTAATGATATATGATTGAACTGGAGGGGTTTTTTAGAATACCCCCGGTTAGTCAAAAAAAAAAAAATGTTTTAAAAGTGTTAAACATGGAACTGATAAGAAAAGTCTACAATGAATCATTTATATATAACTAGCAAAGTCTTAACAGGTGAATACTTTAAATAGTTGATCCCACCCCTAAACTTACCTCCATACTTTCATCAATTAGACCGCTGCTACTGTTTTTATCACTTTTGCTGTTGTTATTGTCATCATGTTCATATTCCTCTATAATTTCAATATTTTCCTTTAATTCTGTTCTTATATGACCATTTAATTTGTTCGTTTGAGACTTTGTTTCCTTGGGTCCAATTTTATATTCCTGCATTAAATACATGGCAGCATCCGAGTGAGGCGGGGCTTTCATAAAACGATTTGTCATATCGGAATTTTGTAAACCTTTTAGGGTATTAATACCACCCGGATGTTTGTGTAGAAATTCCGATATATCATAATAATTTTTACGATATTTCACTATAAATATATCCGTATTCGTTGACATTTCTTCTACAGGTGTTTCCATAATTGTTGAGGTTAATTCAGAATTTGGCGCCATTTATAGGTGATAACATGAGAAGTGTTTAATTATGTTTAACTGGAATTAAAAGAAATCATAAAAGATTATCTGTTTAACTTAATAGTATAATATTTTTATTATTACTAATCAAAAATACAATAAATTTACTAAAAAATATTTTGCTAAACAACCGTTGCTTTTGTTTACCGCTACAACACGTATAAGTTCAATAAAACGATTTTATTATTTGCATTTATTTTAATCCATATTTTTTTTCTAAAATTTATTTAATTTTTAATTTTTATAATTAAACATTATCTTTAGAATTGTATCTGAATTTGAAAACAACTATAACTTAAAGGGTGTGACAGTAAAATGTGTAATTTAAAGATATTGTGAAACATTTTTCTACGGAAAATAATAGATAAGAAAGAACTAGTCTATAATCTAGTCTAAAGTCTAGTCTAAAGTTTAGTCTAAAGTCTAGCCTATAGTCTATTCTATTCTATTGTCTATTCTATAGTCTAGTCTATAGTCTAGTCTATAGTCTAGTCTATAGTCTAGTCTATAGTCTAGTCTATAGTCTAGTCTATAGTCTAGTCTATAGTCTAGTCTATATTCTAGTCTATAGTCTAGTCTATAGTCTAGTATATAGTCTAGTCAATAGTCTAGTCTATAGTCTAGTCTATAGTCTAGTCTATAGTCTTGTCTATAGTCTACTCTATAGTCTAGTCTATAGTCTCGTCTATAGTCTAGTCTATAGTCTAGTATATAGTCTAGTCTATAGTCTAGTCTATGGTCTAGTCTATAGTCTAGTCTATAGTCTAGTCTATAATCTAGTCTATAATGTAGTCTATAATCTAGTCTATAATCTAGTCCATAGTCTAGTCCATAGTCTAGTCTATAGTCTAGTCTATAGTCTAGTCTATAGTCTAGTCTATAGTCTAGTCTATAGTCTAGTCTATAGTCTAGAGTATAGTCTAGTCTATAGTCTAGTCTATAGTCTAGTCTATAGTCAAGTCTATAGTCTAGTCTATAGTCTAGTCTATAGTCTAGTCTATAGTCTAGTCTATAGTCGAGTCTATAGTGTAGTCTATAGTCTGTCTATACTCGAGTCTATAGTCTAGTATATAGTCTAGTCTATGGTCTAGTCTGTAGTCTAGTCTATAGTCTAGTCTATAGTCTAGTCTATAGTCTAGTCTATAGTCTAGTCCATAGTCTAGTCCATAGTCTAGTCCATAGTCTAGTCTATAGTGTAGTCTATAGTGTAGTCTATAGTGTAGTCTATAGTGTAGTCTATAGTGTAGTCTATAATCTAGTCTATAGTCTAGTCTTTAGTCTATAGTTTGTCTATACTCGAGTCTATGGTCTAGTCTATATTCTAGTATATAGTCTAGTCTATGGTCTAGTCTCTAGTCTAGTCCATAGTCTAGTCTATAGTCTAGTATATGGTATAGTTTATGGTCCAGTCTGTAGTCTAGTCTATAGTCTAGTCATTAGTCTAGTCTATAGTCTAGTCTATAGTGTAGTCTATAGTCTAGACTATAGTCTAGCACATAGTCAAGTCTATAGTTTAGTCTGTAGTCTAGTCTATAGTCAAGTTTATAGTCTAGTCTATAGTCTAGTATATAGTCTATTTTCTAGTCTATAAAAATTTCATTGTCATTTCAAATAACTTTTGTTTTTGAAACACAGTGTTTGCTGTTTTAAATGTGTTACATTTTTTATATAAATTCAAATTTTTTTATTAAATAATAATTGTTATTGTATTATTTAAAATGAAATTACAACAAAATTTGATGTTTTTATGAAATTGACAGCTTGTTTCTCTTACTATTGTCTAATACAAACTAACAATAAACTTATATATTTAGTTCATTCATCATTATTGTCTGTTTATGAGTTAAAAGGTGTTATAGCCGTGTCTTGATAATGTCTACAATAAAAGTCCAGCAATATCCTTAATGTCCTTTTAACAATATGTATAAATTAATAACATTCACACTTTTTTTGTTGTTTTTTTTCATAAATTGTTATAAATTGTATTTTAATAATGGATCAATCTATATATTTTATCAACATACAACTACTAACACTACTACTCAATACTAAGTATGTACCGTTAGATAGAGAGAGGCTAATGTTATTGAAAATGGGTGGTACTGAAAAGAGAACAGTCAAGGGTGGGTATTGAGGGTTGTGTTTAAATAATAGACCGACATAAAAATTTATTGTTTAAACATGACCTGTTTAAAAAATTATTACAAGGAAATTTATTTTGTTTACATTTCAAAGAAATTTTCAATTATTATTTAAAGAAATTAATTAATCATTTAGTCACAATATTTGACAACTAATATATTACTTTGTCACATTCTGTTTAATTGACCCCTTCGTCTAGTTTAACTTATAAATTAATTATTCGAATTATAATTTGTTTCTGTTACATTTCTTAATTAATAACACGTTTAAGGACACGATTTCATAATTATTAACTAAATACTTTTGTATTTTCCTTTAATTTAATATTGTTTTTGTATGTGTTACTATGTTATATAGTTAATAATTAACTATAATTACAACTACATATTTAATTAATTGTGTGTCTACACATGGCCAAAGTTAATAATCAATTAGAAAACACGGACCGACTTGCAGGTTAGACAGAAAAATATACATAAATTATGAATTTTTACACAATAAAATTTAATTATTTTTTTAATTTGTGTTCAATATATTTTACACGATTCAAATCTTTATAATAGTGGTGTTTTTTACAGGAAGTCAAATTAATTAAATTAAATGCAATAAATAGAGCTTCATAAAAACTGCGAAATTTTTTTATCGGAAATCTTTTAAAGCAATTAACTACCTAAACTTCCGAAAAAATATATCACACACACAGACTAAACTAGACTTTAATCAAGACAATATTTTAGCCAAGATTTAAGACTAGACTATAGAATATACTATAGAATAGACTAGACTACATACTAGACTATAGACTAGACAAGGCTATAGACAAGGTTATAGACTACACTATAGACTAGACTATAGTCTAGACTATAGACCAGATTATAGACTAGACTATAGACTAGACTATATGAAATTTTTTATAGACTAGACAATAGACTATGTACTAGACTATAGACTAGAATATAAACTTCACTATAGACTAGACTACAGACTGAACTATAGACTTGACTATGTGCTAGACTATAGGCTAGACTATAGACTACACTATAGACTACACTATAGACTACACTATAGACTAGACTATACACTAGACTATAGACTACACTATAGACTAGACTATAGACTAGACTATAGACTAGACTATAGACTAGACCATAAACTAGACCATAAACTAGACCATAAACTAGACAATATACTAGACTATAGACTAGACTATAGACTAGACTATAGACTAGACTATAGACTAGACTATAGACTAGACTATAGACTAGACTAAAGACTAGACTATAGACTAGACTGTAGACTAGACTATAGACTAGACTATAGACTAGACTATAGACTAGACTATAGACTAGACTACAGACTAGACTATAGACTAGACTATAGACTAGACTATAGACTAGACTATAGACTAGACTATAGACTAGACTATAGACTAGACTATAGACTAGACTATAGACTAGACTATAGACTAGACTATAGACTAGACTATAGACTAGACTATAGACTAGACTATAGGTTAGACTTTACACTAGACTATAGACTAGACTATGGACTAGACTATAGACTAGACTATAGACTAGACTTTACACTAGACTATAGACTAGACTATAGACTAGACTTTACACTAGACTATAGACTAGACTTTACACTAGACTATAGACTAGACTATAGACTAGACTATAGACTAGACTATAGACTAGACTATAGACTAGACTATAGACTAGACTATAGACTAGACTATAGACTAGACTATAGACTAGACTATAGACTAGACTATAGACTAGACTATAGACTAGACTATAGACTAGACTATAGACTAGACAATAGACTAGACTATAGACTAGACTATAGACTAGACTATAGACTACACTATAGACTAGACTATACACTAGACTATAGACTAGACTATAGACTAGACTATAGACTAGACTATAGGCTAGACTATAGATTAGACAATAGACTAGACTATAGACTAGACTAGACTAGACTATAGACTAGACTAGACTATAGACTATAGACTAGACTAGACTAGACTAGACTATAGACTAGACTAGACTATAGACTAGACTATAGACTAGACTATAGACTAGACTATAGACTAGACTATAGACTAGACTATAGACTAGACTATAGACTAGACTATAGACTAGACTATAGACTAGACTATAGACTAGACTATAGACTAGACTATAGACTAGACTATAGACTAGACTATAGACTAGACTATAGACTAGACTATAGACTAGACTATAGACTAGACTATAGACTAGACTATAGACTAGACTATAGACTAGACTATAGACTAGTCTATAGACTAGACTATAGACTAGACTATAGACTAGACTATAGACTAGACTATAGACTAGACTATAGACTAGACTATAAACTTGATTAGAGACTAGACTATAAACTTGATGAGGGACTAGACTATGGACTAGATTGGAAACTAGACTATAGATTGGAGTATAGACTAGATTATAATCTAGACTATAGACTGGACTATGGACTAGATTAGAGACTAGACTATAGATTGGACTGTGGACTATATTAAAGACTACACTATATACCTATTTATAGTCTAAACTATATACTATCCTTTAGACTACACTATAGACTAGACTATAGACTAAACCATAGACTAGACCATGGCCTTGACTGTAGACTAAACTACTAACTACGCTACAGGGTAGACTTTAGACTAGGTAATTGTCTAGTCTATAGAATTAAATATATGCTAGACAGTTGGCTAGTCTAAGTGCTAGACTATGGACTATACTTGTCTATAGCCTTGTCTATGAGTCAGGCTATAGACTGGAGACTAAATTTTGTTTGAAAAAAAATTAAGATGTACAACAATACGACATCGATTGTGAATGGGACAAATATATTCATTATTTCAAACATTATACTTAGAAGTCATTCTCGAAATATTTAGAAAACAAATCCATAAGTTGATAAACTTTTATCAAATCAAAATTTTTTATAATGATATATTGCACTGCGTGGAGTTATTTATAAACGTATCACAATTTTTTAACACTTTTATGTCTTTTTTGAAATATTTTCAAATAGATTAAAAATCCATTTAAAATAAAACGTTTTTGGAATTAAATTTTATTTTATAGTTGGATTTAATTGTCTATTTTAAAACCTTTTTGCAAAGGTCTTAAGGAAAATTTTGGAATATATTTGAAAAAAAGTTTCCATAGTATTGAAATTCTTGCTGAATAATCCGTCAAATGATTGATGTTTATAAAATCAAACTATTTAACACAAAAATTATTAAAATAAACACAAAAAGTCGTATATAAAAAAAATTAAACGTTTTTTGCATTAAAATTATTTTTTTTAACAATTTTATTTATTTATTTATATGTTGTCATTACTTTTACTTTTATTTCTTTAAAGTAATTATATGCAAATTTAATTTCAAAATTGTTTTCGTTTTAAACTTACACTCAAAAATTCTAATTATTTTAACTTTTTTGTTAAACAATTTAAACTTTTTTTATTAACAATTTCATTTGTATTTTAGTAAGTTTATTAGAAATTATAATTTCTTATGTTTAAAAGTATTCTTTTTTTACAATTATTTTACCGGCGTTGTCTGATTCTAATGATGCGCCTTAGCGTACTAAAAACTAACAAATTCTTTCAAATTGTTTTGTTTTAATTTTTTGCTTAAAGGTGCCTCATATGTATCGTCTCTTATTCTAGTTTAATGTTATGATTACTGGCGTTTTTTTTATTATTGTTTTAGCCGATAAAAAAAGTAGTATAATAAAAGTATTACAATAACAACATTGTGTTATATAAAAAATAGTACACTGAGTGCGTTTAATGGTTGTTGTTTTTGTCATTAATAACTAAAATACTCTATGATAACAGTTGACTGTTAAGTAGACAGAAAACATACTGAATAAAGTTTAGAATTTTAGCAGTATTTTCAGTTTTATATTATTATTGATAGCAGCCTGGTCTACAGCTTTGAATATAGTCTCGGTCTACAATTTTGAGTATGGTTTCTAGTCTATTGACTTGGCTTTAATCTAAAGTCTTGTGTCTAGTCTTGACTGTAGCATAGTCTATAGTTTTGCTTGTAATCAATTCTAGTCTATAGTTTTGCTTGTAATCAATTCTAGTCTATAGTTTTGCTTGTAATCAATTCTAGTCTATAGTCTATTTTATAGTCTGGTCTAAAGTCTAGTTTAAAGTCTAGTCTATATCTAGTCTATAGTCTAATCTATAGACTAGACTATAGTCTAGTCTATAGTCTAGTCTATAGTCTAGTCTATAGTCTAGTCTATAGTCTAGTCTATAGTCTAGTCTATAGTCTAGTCTATAGTCTAGTCTATAGTCTAGTCTATAGTCTAGTCTATAGTCTAGTCTATAGTCTAGTCTATAGTCTAGTCTATAGTCTAGTCTATAGTCTAGTCTATAGTCTAGTCTATAGTCTAGTCTATAGTCTAGTCTATAGTCTAGTCTATAGTCTAGTCTATAGTCTAGTCTATAGTCTAGTCTATAGTCTAGTCTATAGTCTAGTCTATAGTCTAGTCTATAGTCTAGTCTATAGTCTAGTCTATAGTCTAGTCTATAGTCTAGTCTATAGTCTAGTCTATAGTCTAGTCTATAGTCTAGTCTATAGTCTAGTCTATAGTCTAGTCTATAGTCTAGTCTATAGTATAGTCTAGTCTATAGTCTAGTCTATAGTCTAGTCTATAGTCTAGTCTATAGTCTAGTCTATAGTCTAGTCTATAGTCTAGTCTATAGTCTAGTCTATAGTCTAGTCTATAGTCTAGTCTATAGTCTAGTCTATAGTCTAGTCTATAGTCTAGTCTATAGTCTAGTCTATAGTCTAGTCTATAGTCTAGTCTATAGTCTAGTCTATAGTCTAGTCTATAGTCTAGTCTATAGTCTAGTCTATAGTCTAGTCTATAGTCTAGTCTATAGTCTAGTCTATAGTCTAGTCTATAGTCTAGTCTATAGTCTAGTCTATAGTCTAGTCTATAGTCTAGTCTATAGTCTAGTCTATAGTCTAGTCTATAGTCTAGTCTATAGTCTAGTCTATAGTCTAGTCTATAGTCTAGTCTATAGTCTATTCTATAGTCTATAGTCTAGTCTATAGTCTAGTCTATAGTCTAGTCTATAGTCTAGTCTATAGTCTAGTCTATAGTCTAGTCTATAGTCTAGTCTATAGTCTAGTCTATAGTCTAGTCTTAGTCTAGTCTATAGTCTAGTCTATAGTCTAGTCTATAGTCTAGTCTATAGTCTAGTCTATAGTCTAGTCTATAGTCTAGTCTATAGTCTAGTCTATAGTCTAGTCTATAGTCTAGTCTATAGTCTAGTCTATAGTCTAGTCTATAGTCTAGTCTATAGTCTAGTCTATAGTCTAGTCTATAGTCTAGTCTATAGTTCTAGTCTATAGTCTAGTCTATAGTCTAGTCTATATAGTCTAGTCTATAGTCTAGTCTATAGTCTAGTCTATAGTCTAGTCTATAGTCTAGTCTATAGTCTAGTCTATAGTCTAGTCTATAGTCTAGTCTATAGTCTAGTCTATAGTCTAGTCTATAGTCTAGTCTATAGTCTAGTCTATAGTCTAGTCTATAGTCTAGTCTATAGTCTAGTCTATAGTCTAGTCTATAGTCTAGTCTATAGTCTAGTCTATAGTCTAGTCTATAGTCTAGTCTATAGTCTAGTCTATAGTCTAGTCTATAGTCTAGTCTATAGTCTAGTCTATAGTCTAGTCTATAGTCTAGTCTATAGTCTAGTCTATAGTCTAGTCTATAGTCTAGTCTATAGTCTAGTCTATAGTCTAGTCTATAGTCTAGTCTATAGTCTAGTCTATAGTCTAGTCTATAGTCTAGTCTATAGTCTAGTCTATAGTCTAGTCTATAGTCTAGTCTATAGTCTTGTATATAGTCTAGTCTATAGTCTAGTCTATAGTCTAGTGTATAGTCTAGTCTTGTCTATAAAAACCTTTGTTAGAAATTAATAAAAACTTCCTAAAGATTTCCTACAAGTCATACAAATTCCATGTGTTCACATTCTTTCGCATTTTCCGCACAGATAATTTTTTTATTAAAAAATTAATGCAATATATACACTACAGGAAGTAGTTTGATATGTATTTAGTACATATTTTTGCACAGACATATTTTAGATCACATATTAAAATACATTTTTTTTTTGTAATAATAAAATTCAAAATTAGAAATCAATGAAATTGTTTAGTAGCACGTACTACGTCATTGCTACGTTGTCATATTGATTAAATGTTAATTAGAAAAGATAGAACACACCAACAAACGTATCTCAAGAGATACGCGCATTCTTGCATAGTTTTCGAAACAGCTGTTGTCTATTAAAATGTATCTCATCAATAACGGTAACCAAAATATATTTATGTGTACTAAATTAAAATTGCAAGTATTTGTAGCAATGATAATAATGTTAAACTTCAATAGGGCCGTTCATGTTTTCGTTTAAAGATAGTTTTATTAATCTTATAAATATCTCTTGACATTACTTTAATTTGTCGGCTTATATCAAACTTACATATGTGTTTGTGAAATTTTTGTTTAAATATTTTTCACGTCCGTCCTTAGGCACATTACTCGGGTTTAGTTCTAGTACTCAATAAAATGTTATAAATTATAGCAGATAATAGTAGTATATCTATTTTCGTTAAATGTACTAAATATGAAACCCAAAACACTTTTAGATAAGAGGTACAATTTTAATTAATGTATGACTAATCGAATGATCGACATAAATTTATATAAAAAATGGGAATGTTATGATGAAGCAAAAATTAAGTGTTATAAAAAATGTACATTACTCAATATTATAAAACTTAGGGTAATAAATGAACTAAACAATTGGTCAAAAGTGTATGGGCCGAATAAAGTTCCACCTGTTGCAATAAGCTGAACTATAGATTAAACTATAGTCTAGAGTAGAGATTAAACTATAGTCTGGACTGTAGATTAAACTATAGTCAGGACTATAAATTTAACTATAGTCTATTCTATGGACTAGACTATGGTTTTATCTAAAATCTGGACTTTTGTATGATTATAGTCAGGACTAAAGTTTAATTTTAAGTCTGACACATAGTCAGGACTATAGTCAAGTCTATATTCTGTATATTGTAGTCTATAATCTGACTGTAGTCTATAGTCTAGTCTATAGTCTATTCTATAGTCTAGTCTATAGTCTAGTCTATAGTCTAGTCTATAGTCTAGTCTATAGTCTAGTCTATAGTCTAGTCTATAGTCTAGTCTATAGTCTAGTCTATAGTCTAGTCTATAGTCTAGTCTATAGTCTAGTCTAGTCTATAGTCTAGTCTGTAGTCTAGTCTATAGTCTAGCCTATAGTCTAGTCTATAGTATAGTCTTTAGTAAAGTCTATAATATTGCCTATAGTATAGTTTATAGTCTAGTCTATAGTCTATATTCTAGTATATACTCTAGTCTATAATAAATCTATAATATAGTATATAGCTTACTCTAAGTCTAGTCTATAGTATAGTCTATAGTATAGTCTATAGTCTAGTCTATAGTCTAGTCTATAGTCTAGTCTATAGTGTAGCTAATAGTTGAGCCTATAGTCTAGTCTATAGTATAGTCTGATATAATGTCTATATATAGTATTGTCTATAGTCTAGTCTATAGTCTAGTCTAAAGTCTAGTTTAGAATCTTGTTTATAGTCTATTCAATAGTCTAGTCTATAGTTTAGTCTATAGTCTAATCTATAGTCTAGTCTATAGTATAGTCTATAGTATAGTCTATAGTATAGTCTATAGTATAGTCTATAGTATAGTCTATAGTATAGTCTATAGTATAGTCTATAGTATAGTCTAAAGTCTAGTCTATAGTCTAGTCTATAGTCAAGTCTATAGTCTAGTCTATAGTCTAGTCTATAGTCTGGTCCATAGTCTAGTCTATAGTCTAGTCTATAGTCTAGTCTATAGTCTAGTCTATAGTCTGGCCTTTAGTCTAGTCTATAGTCTAGTATATTGTCTAGTCTATATTCTATCCTATAGTCTATTCTATAGTCTAGTCTATAGTTTAGTCTATCGTCTAGTCTTTACTATAGATAATAATCAAGACTATAGACTACTCTATAGAGTAGTTTATATTATTGATTATTATCTAATTTTCAGTCTTGTATTTAGTCTGCGCATACTAAGGAATTTAGTCTATCCTCATGGTATTAACTATATTATAGTAATTAATAAAATAAGTAAATAAATATTGATAAGCTTTACAGACAGACAATATTTATGAATTATTAAAAGTTGGTGTAAAACTATTAATAACAATTTGTTTTTTTATCTTTATGATGCGAGATAAAAAACCTCAATTACTAAAGTGGAACAAAGAAATAAAAAACGCGTAACAAAACCATTTTATGTGATTAACTATAATAAGGTCCAAAAAAATTTAATTAGAAACCATTACAAGGTGTACTGACATGGCCAGGGGATTAATCTTTTAAATTTTTTCTCTTAGTGTAGTTACCTCTTAAATAATTTTTTGTTGTTCTTAATAATATATATGTATTAACAATTAGTTCTGTCTAGTAAAAAATATATTTGTGTATAAATATTTATTTAACTTATCGACAATTTAGTCATTCCGGTTATTGTTCATGACCCATAAATATAATGGTGTTAAATGTTACACATCACAACTAAATAATTCAATGAATTATTAATTGTTTTTCTAAAAATAGTAACATTTATAGTTAAATATAGGACCAATAAGGGACAAACTTACACTGGAGGGTATGACACATTGTTCTTATCAGTGGTTATGGTATAAGCACCTGATCATTTTGATATCGGGTACTTAAAAGTTGTCACTTAATGTTAAGTACTCAAATTGTTTGTTTTGAGGATGAACTTGGCTGATAGCTTATTGAGACTAGGCGAGAGATTATACTATTGACTAGACTATAACCTACACTATAGAGTCTACCAGAGACTAGACTATAGACTAGATTAGTCTATAGACTAGACTATAGACTAGACTATAGACTAGACTATAGACTAGACTATAGACTAGACTATAGACTAGACTATAGACAAGACTATAGACTAGACTATAGACTAGTCTATAGTTTAGTCTATCGTCTAGTCTTTACTATAGATAATAATCAAGACTATAGACTACTCTATAGAGTAGTAGTTTATATTATTGATTATTATCTAATTTTCAGTCTTGTATTTAGTCTGCGCATACTAAGGAATTTAGTCTATCCTCATGGTATTAACTATATTATAGTAATTAATAAAATAAGTAAATAAATATTGATAAGCTTTACAGACAGACAATATTTATGAATTATTAAAAGTTGGGGTAAAACTATTAATAACAATTTGTTTTTTTATCTTTATGATGCGAGATAAAAAACCTCAATTACTAAAGTGGAACAAAGAAATAAAAAACGCGTAACAAAACCATTTTATGTGATTAACTATAATAAGGTCCAAAAAAATTTAATTAGAAACCATTACAAGGTGTACTGACATGGCCAGGGGATTAATCTTTTAAATTTTTTCTCTTAGTGTAGTTACCTCTTAAATAATTTTTTGTTGTTCTTAATAATATATATGTATTAACAATTAGTTCTGTCTAGTAAAAAATATATTTGTGTATAAATATTTATTTAACTTATCGACAATTTAGTCATTCCGGTTATTGTTCATGACCCATAAAATATAATGGTGTTAAATGTTACACATCACAACTAAATAATTCAATGAATTATTAATTGTTTTTCTAAAAATAGTAACATTTATAGTTAAATATAGGACCAATAAGGGACAAACTTACACTGGAGGGTATGACACATTGTTCTTATCAGTGGTTATGGTATAAGCACCTGATCATTTTGATATCGGGTACTTAAAAGTTGTCACTTAATGTTAAGTACTCAAATTGTTTGTTTTGAGGATGAACTTGGCTGATAGCTTATTGAGACTAGGCGAGAGATTATACTATTGACTAGACTATAACCTACACTATAGAGTCTACCAGAGACTAGACTATAGACTAGATTAGTCTATAGACTAGACTATAGACTAGACTATAGACTAGACTATAGACTAGACTATAGACTAGACTATAGACTAGACTATAGACAAGACTATAGACTAGACTATAGACTAGACTATAGACTAGACTATAGACTAGACTATAGACTAGACTATAGACTAGACTATAGACTACACTATAGACTAGACTATAGACTAGACTATAGACTAGACTATAGACTAGACTATAGACTAGACTATAGACTAGACTATAGACTAGACTATAGACTAGACTATAGACTAGACTATAGACTAGACTATAGACTAGACTATAGACTAGACTATAGACTAGACTATAGACTAGACTATAGACTAGACTATAGACTAGACTATGGACTAGATTGGAAACTAGACTATAGACTAGACTATAGACTAGACTATAGACTAGACTATAGACTAGACTATAGACTAGACTATAGACTAGACTATAGCCTAGACTATAGACTAGACTATACACTAGACTATAGACTAGACTATAGACTAGACTATAGACTAGACTATAGACTAGACTATAGACTAGACTATAGACTAGACTATAGACTAGACTAGAGACTAGACTATAGACTAGACTATAGACTAGACTATAGGCTAGACTATAGACTAGACTATAGACTATACTATAGAGTAGACTATAGAGTAGACTATAGACTAGACTATAGACTAGACTATAGACAAGACTATAGACTAGACTATAGGCTAGACTATAGACAAGACTATAGACTAGACTATAGACTAGATATAGACTAGACTATAGACTAGACTATAGACTAGACTATAGACTAGACTATAGACTAGACTATAGACTAGACTATAGACTAGACTATAGACTAGACTATAGACTAGACTATAGACTAGACTATAGACTAGACTATAGACTAGACTATAGACTAGACTATAGACTAGACTATAGACAAGACTATAGACTAGACTATAGACAAGACTATAGACTAGACTATAGGCTAGACTATAGACTAGACTATAGACTATACTATAGAGTAGACTATAGAGTAGACTATAGACTAGACTATAGACTAGACTATAGACAAGACTATAGACTAGACTATAGGCTAGACTATAGACTAGACTATAGACTAGACTATAGACTAGACTATAGACTAGACTATAGACTAGACTATAGGCTAGACTATAGACTAGACTATAGACTAGACTATAGACTATACTATAGAGTAGACTATAGAGTAGACTATAGACTAGACTATAGACTAGACTATAGACGAGACTATAGACTAGACTATAGGCTAGACTATAGACAAGACTATAGACTAGACTATAGACTAGACTATAGACTAGACTATAGACTAGACTATAGACTAGACTATAGACTAGACTATAGACTAGACTATAGACTAGACTATAGACTAGACTATAGACTAGACTATAGACTAGACTATAGACTAGACTATAGACTAGACTATAGACTAGACTATAGACTAGACTATAGACAAGACTATAGACTAGACTATAGACAAGACTATAGACTAGACTATAGGCTAGACTATAGACTAGACTATAGACTATACTATAGAGTAGACTATAGAGTAGACTATAGACTAGACTATAGACTAGACTATAGACAAGACTATAGACTAGACTATAGGCTAGACTATAGACAAGACTATAGACTAGACTATAGGCTAGACTATAGACTAGACTATAGACTAGACTATAGACTAGACTATAGACTAGACTATAGACTAGACTATAGACTAGACTATAGACTATAGACTAGACTATAGACTAGACTATAGACTAGACTTTAGACTAGACTATAGACTAGACTATAGACTAGACTATAAACTAGACTATAAACTAGACTATAGACTAGACTATAGACTAGACTATAGAGTAGACTATGGACTACACTATAGACTAAACTATAGACTACACTATAGACTAAACTATAGACTAAACTATAGACTAGACTATAGTCTATACTATAGTCTAGACTATAGACTAGACTATAGATATTTTAAAAAATTGTACTCCAGACTTTAAACTAGACTTTAGAGCAACCTTAAATTGTAGTGTATATTAAATATTTAAAAAGACTAGTTGCCTATTTTCAAATGCTTTTAAAATTCTTTGATTCATAAAACGCCCTTATTTAGACTTACCCAAACATTCGAAAATTAAATCCAAATTTGGATTTCCACTGCTTTTTTTCAATAATTATTTTATAAATTAAATAATTGAAACAAACAATTCCATTTATAAAACACTTTTCACCAATTAAGGGAACATTGAATTTTGGACTCAACTGAATTTCATTGGTCAATTTTATTTTTTTTTTTTTAATTTATAACAATAAAAAATTATTTTTAATATATAATTATTAGTTGTTTATTTATTACTTTTAAAATATTTTCTTTATTTTGTTTTTATATTTTTACAAATATTTTGCATTAATAATTACTTTATAATAATCTTTTGAAATGTGAGAAATTATAATTGTTATTAGAATTAAATTTACAACTTTACTAAAACGATGCTAACTTCTTAAAAGTTTCCAAGACACTACTACTGAGGTTTCTTTTCACTCTGTCGTTGTCTAGGGTCTAGCATGAATGTTCGCTCATTCATAGTACGAATAAAATATAGAAAAAAAAACTCAAAACTTTAATCAGTTTAATAACGTTTTTGTGTTTCCCATTTCTAGAATATTTTCTTTTTTAATTTTTATCCCTGTATGCCTTCTCTAGGCGAATGTTTGTTTGTTTGTATGTATGTTTGTATGTAAATTAATCAGGTTGACGTAATATTTAACTGACAGTGTACGAACGTAAAAAACAAATCAAATCGAAATCAAAAACTAAACATCAAAATATCAACATGTCTGTGATGGTGATGAAGAGATTCCAAGTGTTCAAAAAATTATGTGTGTTAAAAGGTGTTACTGGGAGGAGAAGGTGTAGTAGGTGCTACTCAGTAGTGCGGGAGGTTTTACATTTTTTCATATATAAATAGCCACAAACAATAATATTATTATTGTTATTATAAAAAATAAATTTCCATATGATATAAATGTGGACTATAGACTAGACTATAGACTAGACTTTAGACTAGACTATAGACTAGACTATAGACTAGGCTATAGACTAGACTATAGACTAGACTATAGACTAGACTATAGACTATAGACTAGACTATAGACTAGACTTTAGACTAGACTATAGACTAGACTATAGACTATAGACTAGACTATAGACTAGACTATAGACTAGATTATAACTAGATTATAGACTAGACTATAGACTAGACTATAGACTAGACTATAGACTAGACTATAGACTAGGCTTTAGACCAGACTATAGATTAGGCTGTAGACCAGACTATAGACGAAACTATAGATTAGACAATAGTCTAGACTATAGAATAGACTATAGACTATTGTATGACATTTCCACTGTGACAGCAATATTAAAGCATTATGTCAAAAACAGTGATGCCAACTATTAACTTGTTCATCTAAAAGTTAATTACCCACTTTATCTTATCTCTAGTCTATTCTTTAAGATTTATTATAAAAAAATTATCCTTTTTTGTTTAGAAATATTTCTTATACGAACATTCCAGTCTCCACACATGTCTGAAATTAATTTTATTAAAAGCTTTAACGTTTCGCAACAAAAACTTTTTTATACACATTTATATCATATGGAAATTTATTTTTTATAATAACAATAATAATATTATTGTTTGTGGCTATTTATATATGAAAAATGTAAAACCTCCCGCACTACTGAGTAGCACCTACTACACCTTCTCCTCCCAGTAACACCTTTTTAACACACATAATTTTTGAACACTTGGAATCTCTTCATCACCATCACAGACATGTTGATATTTTGATGTTTAGTTTTTGATTTCGATTTGATTTGTTTTTACGTTCGTACACTGTCAGTTAAATATTACGTCAACCTGATTAATTTACATACAAACATACATACAAACAAACAAACATTCGCCTAGAGAAGGCATACAGGGATAAAAATTAAAAAGAAATATTCTAGAAATGGGAAACACAAAAACGTTATTAAACTGATTAAAGTTTTGAGTTTTTTTTTCTATATTTTATTCGTACCTATGAATGAGCGAACATTCATGCTAGACCTAGACAACGACAGAGTGAAAAGAAACCTCAGTAGTAGTGTCTTGGAAACTTTTAAGAAGTTAGCATCGGGTTTTAGTAAAGTTGTAAATTTAATTCTAATAACAATTATAATTTCTCACTTAAAGATCAATTATTATGTATTTGCGAATATTTGTAAAAATATAAAAACAAAATAAAGAAAATATTTTAAAAGTAATAAATAAACAACTAATAATTATATATTAAAAATAATTTTTTATTGTTATAAATTAAAAAAAAAAAAATAAAATTGACCAATGAAATTCAGTTGAGTCCAAAATTCAATGTTCCCTTAATTGGTGAAAAGTGTTTTATAAATGGAATTGTTTGTTTCAATTATTTAATTTATAAAATAATTATTGAAAAAAAGCAGTGGAAATCCAAATTTGGATTTAATTTTCGAATGTTTGGGTAAGTCTAAATAAGGGCGTTTAATGAATCAAAGAATTTTAAAAGCATTTGAAAATAGGCAACTAGTCTTTTTAAATATTTAATATACACTACAATTTAAGGTTGCTCTAAAGTCTAGTTTAAAGTCTGGAGTACAATTTTTTAAAATATCTATAGTCTAGTCTATAGTCTAGACTATAGTATAGACTATAGTCTAGTCTATAGTTTAGTCTATAGTTTAGTCTATAGTGTAGTCTATAGTTTAGTCTATAGTGTAGTCCATAGTCTACTCTATAGTCTAGTCTATAGTCTAGTCTATAGTCTAGTTTATAGTCTAGTTTATAGTCTAGTCTATAGTCTAGTCTATAGTCTAGTCTAAAGTCTAGTCTATAGTCTAGTCTATAGTCTAGTCTATAGTCTATAGTCTAGTCTATAGTCTAGTCTATAGTCTAGTCTATAGTCTAGTCTATAGTCTAGTCTATAGTCTAGTCTATAGTCTAGTCTATAGTCTAGTCGTTAGTCTAATCTATAGTCTAGACTTTAGTCTATAGTCTCGTCTATAGTCTGGTCTACAGACTAGTCCATAGTCTAGTATATAGGGTAGTCATCGTCTAGCCTATAGTCAATAGTCCAGTCTATAGTCTAGTCTATAGTCTAGTATAAAGTCTAGTCTACAGTATAGTCAATTAATAATCCAGTACAGTTTAATCTGTATCTAGGTCTAGTCTATAGTCCAGACCATAAGCTATACTCTACTCCAAACTACAGACCTAACTCTAGTTCAGATTATATTTTTGGTGTCACTTTAATAAGCATAACAATAACCTTGTCAAAATGCGTGTCTTATTTG
The DNA here is from genome assembly GCF_022045245.1 of Lucilia cuprina. NCBI lineage: Eukaryota > Metazoa > Arthropoda > Insecta > Diptera > Calliphoridae > Lucilia > Lucilia cuprina. The sequence goes on from NC_060954.1 coordinate 10,837,992, forward strand.
TTGCTTTGAAAATGTCTCTTTGACACGTTATAATTTTCGAAGTCCTTGAGATTTCTGCATGTATTGTTTTAGTGTTTACACGTGGTGGCAATGTGTTAGAAAGAAATTGTTACTTTTTAAGGAAACATCAACGTGTTTAGGAGAGTATTTTGCAGACTTCTGTGTTAATAAAATATGTCATGATGTCAACGGAAATTAAGAATAAAAGCTGTAAATTGTATTAAGATTATAGCTTAATTTTTTTACTTTAGCATTTGGGTAATAATTAAAATACACTTGACTTAAATAGAATTAACAACAATTATAATTGATGATTTAGGTAACAAATTAATTATAGATTAAACAATTTTAAAGCAAAATTTTTAAATGAGTGATTTTTGTAGCAATATAAAGTAAAATGTAAATGTAGCTTCTTAATTGCTTCTTTTAAAACAATATTTTTTCTTTATCTTTTACCTAACAAAAGTCCAAAGTTTCAAAATTTTTTGTTCGGTTACCCCATGGAGCTGATTCATTCGCTTGTTTATTGACTTTTTATAAAAAGTAAAGTTTCCTGAATGTCATCAATCTAAAAGTTCACTCTGTACTTTGGGATCTCTAGAAACGTACAGAACTTAGTTTGTCAGTTAATATTTTATTATCTTTGGGTAATATGTTTTCACTACTATTTGTTTGAAACCTATCAATTTTATATATTGTCATATTTACTATCTACTCTTATCTATAGAAATTATTTATAAAATAAATATTTTTTTTTATATTTATCTATAAATTTCGGGTTTTTGTGCTTTGCATGCGATTTTATCTTTAAAAATTGGCTCATTTATTTGTTGACTTAAATTAAACATAAAAATATTTAAATAAAAAATATATAATTATTCCATTCCATACAATAGAGAATATGGTGTAAAATAGTTTTTTCTTCATTAGAATCCATGTATAACAGTTTTTGTTGTAGAAAGTCAAAGTTATTCTTTAAACAAATTTTGTTATAACAGCATTTTTTTAATAGATAAATCTGTGTATAACAGTTTTTTCTTAATAAAAATCCATGTGTATAACAACTTTTTTCTATAAAAACTTGTTTACAAAACTGTTATAAATATAGTTTTTTTTGGTAATTTTTGTGTATAACAGTTTTTTTTATAAAAAATTATTATATAACAGCTTAACTATAGAAAAATTTGTGTATAACAGTTTTTTCTAAAGAAAATTATGTGTATAACAGTTTTAAAATATAATTTTGTTTAAGAATAACTAGTTTTTCAATAGAAAAGTCAGAGTATAACAGTTTTTCATAGAAAATTCTCTTTCGAAATGATTTTCTCTATAAATTATTTTGTATTACAGTTGTTTTTTTATGCAAACATAACACGGTATAACAGTTTCAAACGAAAAATTTATAAATAACAGTATTTTCTAAGGAAAATTATGTGTATAACAGTTTTAAATGAAAAATCAATATATGAAAGTTTTTTCTTTTTGAATGTTTGTGTATAACAGTTTTTTTTTAATAAAAATCTTTCTAAAAAAAATTCTCTATATAACAGTTTTTTCTAAATAAAAAACTTTGTATAACAGTTTTTTTCTAATGAAAAAATCTTTGTATAACAGTTAGTTTCAAGAATAATTATGTAAGCTTCTGTTTATATATAAAAAATAAGTGTATAACAGTTTATTCTAAGGAAAAATCTGTGTATAACAGTTTTTTTATATGAAAAATCATTTGTATAAAAGTTTCTATATAGAAAATCAGTAAAAAACATTATTTTTTTATATAAAAATTTGTGTATAAAAGTTTTTTCTATAGAAAAAGTAATGTATATAACAGTTTATTCTAAAGAAAACTCTGTGTATAACAGTTTTTTTCCAATGAAAACCTGTGTATAATACTTTGTTATATAGAAAATTCTGAGGATAACAATATTTTTATAAAAAACTTCCTTACTTTTTCCCTATAGAAAAATTACTTTATAAAAGTTTATTCTGAACGAGATATTTGTGTATAACAGTTTATTTCTATAGAAAATTCTGTATTTAAAAGTTTTTTTTTTATGAAATAATTCTGGGTATAACAACTTAATTATAACAATTAACTAAATATCCGTTATTTTAACGTTACAAGCAAAAATTTCCCCTTTTCAAACCATTTCCCATCTGGTAACACTATGTTCCACACAAATTTCCTTTATTTCTAACTGAAACAGCTGGCAATGCTTTTGCTTGACAACAGCTGCATTTTTAAGTCTGTTAGCTGGCAACTCTCTACAATAACATGTTATTGTGAATAATTTTCACATAAATTAAACAATTTCTAACAGTTTTCAACTAAGTGCGAAAATTATGGTTTTTTAAAGGAATTTTTATAAATTGTAAATATATAAAAATGTAAAATAAATGTTTAACTTTATAGTTTTTGTGCTAAAAGTGGTTAAGTGTTAAAAATTAAAGATTGTGTGTAAAGAGCATAATGCGTCAGCAGAAATTTTTGTGTATGGAATTTTGAAGACAATTTTCGGTAAGTAAAATTTTTAGTTTTAATACTTTTTATATATGTACATTGAGTAGAAAAAGTAAATAATACATTTTAGATTTTTAATTTGAAATAAGAACATATTTAATGCTTTTTGAAAAAGTCCCAACAATCTACAGATTAGTTTTATTTAGACTTCTAGTTCAGTTTTTGATCAGTTCTTGTTCAATTAATGTTCTGTTGCAGTTCATGTTCTGTTCAGTTATAGTACAGTTCTAACTCAATTCTTGTTCAGTTTTAGTTCAGTTCTATTTCAGTTCTAGTACAGTTCTAGTTCAATTCTATATTAGTTCTAGTTCTGTTCTAGTTCAGTTCTATTTAAGTTCTAGTTAAGTTCTAGTTAAATTCTAGTTCAGTTCTAGTTCAGTTCTAGTTCATTTCTAGTTCTAGTTCAGTTCTAGTTCATGTCGAGTTCTAGTTCAGGTCTAGTTCAGTTTTAGTTCAGATCAAGTTCAGTTCTAGTTTAGTTCTAGTTCAGTTCTAGTACAGTTCTAGTACAGTTCTAGTACAGTTCTAGTTCAGTCTAGTTCAGTCTAGTTCAGTCTAGTTCAGTTCTAGTTCTAGTTCAGTTCTAGTTTAATTCTAGTCCAGATCTAGTTTAGTTCTAGTTAATTTCTAGTTCAGTTCCAGTTTAATTCTAGTTCAGTTCTAGTTCAGTTCTAGTTCAGTTCCAGTTCTGTTTTAGTTCAGTTCTAGTTCAGTTCTAGTTCAGTTCTAGTTCAGTTCTAGTTCAGTTCTAGTTCAGTTCTAGTTCAGTTCTAGTTCAGTTCTAGTTTAGTTCTAGTTCAGTTCTAGTTCAGTTCTAGTTCAGTTCTAGTTCAGTTCTAGTTCAGTTCTAGTTCAGTTCTAGTTCAGTTCTAGTTCAGTTCTAGTTCAGTTCTAGTTTCAGTTCTAGTTCATTCTAGTTCCGTTCTAGTTTAGTTTTAGTTCAGTCTAGTTCCGTTCTAGTTCAGTCGTAGTTCAGTTTCAGTTCAGTTTTGGTTAAGTTCTAGTTCAGTTCTAGTTTAGTTTTAATCCAGTTCTAAGTCAGATCTAGCAGTTCTAGTTTAGAGTTTAAGTTAAGTACAGTTCTAGATCAGTTGCTCTTATCAATAAATATAACACAGTTATTTTTGGGATTTATTTCAAAAAATATATATATTGTTTACAAAATAGTAGAAATTTGAAAAATAAACATTTGTATTCCTGGAAAATAACTACAACTTATGATATTGATTATTAATTATAATTAAATATACACAAAACTTAATGTATATTAAAATACATATTATGTAGTAAACATAAACATCTTTTCCAAGGAAATAAACTAAAGAGGTAATTAAAAGAATGTACATTAAATTTATTAACTTGGAAACTTTTAAACAAAATATTGGTAATAAGTAAACTTAAAATTTAATAAATTAAGGTACTTAAAACATTTTTCCTTTCACGCTTAGAAGGAAAAAAACAGCAAAATGCAGCACCTCAACAAATGAAATATAAAACATAAACTTTTTACTTTTTCATATAAAAATATGTTTTCAGTTCATATAGTATTTTATTTATAACACAAAAGAAATTTGTAATTTCTTTAAAATTGTCCATAACTGTTAAGCTAAATCTACGAATAATATAGATTTGTTGTTAAACAAAACAAATAAGTATTTATAACTTAATACTAAAACGTTTTTTGTTTTTTTGTTTAAAGAAAAAGTTTAAAGGAGTTTTATAAACATAAATACAAAACTGCTGTGGGTTGGTTTTTTGTTTTTCAAAACTACATACTACCAGAAGGTTTTAGGGTATAATCTTGAGAGATATACAACAAAATGTTTAGTTTTATATATGTAAAGATATTTAAAATCCTAGAATCTTTAAAAGATTCCTTTTTGGAATTGTTAATGAGATGTTGTTAGTTGGTGAGTAGAGAAAATGGGAATATTTACTGATCAATTTAATGAACACCATTTGTACCATTTGTTGTAATACCATTAGCATGACCATTAGCTTGAACCTTGATGTGTTGCTGTTGCTTGTTATTGGCCAAAGAGGTCTTGAGTTTTTTGGTTGGTGGTTCATTGGTAATGCTCGAAAAATCAAACTGAAATGAAATTAAATTAAATTTATAAATAATTTTGCATAATTTTTTAAAATTCTCATTTTTAACTTACTCTTTGTTCCAAAGTCATATGATTAATGGGTGCCAAACCAATGCAACCACGTAAAATATTCTCTATGGCAGCTCTTTGACGGAATAGAGAATTAACCACTTGTGCTCCCTCAGGCACTAAAGGTGCCTTGCACAAATAACTCAATATAGATAATACCGGTTTGAATGGTACCCAGGGAGCATTTGGTTCATTCTTGTTCTTGATTTGTATGCGTGAGCACAATTCACCCAAAATTACTAAATCCAAAATAAGAGGAGTAGCCAAGAGGGAATCTTCACAGGTATTGTGAATGACAAGTGTGTTATGACCGCCCATCATAATTTCCGAAGTGTATTCATCCATGGCACGTTTGCTGTCACCAACGTATGGAACATATTTAATGACCACCACATGATCGGGATGTTCTTTGGGTCCATAAAGTAACTTGTTGGAATCTACCATATCATCGACAACATTGCTCTTGGAGATCTATATAAAGAAAGGAGAAATTTTAATTTAGTTCCAGTTTGTTGATAGTTCGATTCTAGTTCAATTGTAGTTAAGTTCTAGTTCTAGTTCAGTTCTAGTTCAGTTCTAGTTCAATTCTAGTTAAGTTCTAGTTCAGTTCTAGTTCAGTTCTAGTTCAGTTCTAGTTCAGTTCTAGTTCAGTTCTAGT
>NC_060954.1:10843620-10865490 GCF_022045245.1 Lucilia cuprina
TCTAGTTCAGTTCTAGTTCAGTTCTAGTTCAGTTCTAGTTCAGTTCTAGTTTAGTTCTAGTTTAGTTCTAGTTCAGTTCTAGTTCAGTTCTATTTCAGTTCTAGTTCAATTCTAGTTCAGTTCTAGTTCAGTTCTAGTGTAGTTCTAGTTCAGTTCTAGTTCAGTTCTATTTCAGTTCTAGTTCAGTTCTAGTTTAGTTCTAGTTCAGTTCTAGTTCAGTTCTAGTTCAGTTCTAGTTCAGTTCTAGTTCAGTTCTAGTTCAGTTCTAGTTCAGTTCTAGTTCAGTTCTAGTTCAGTTCTAGTTCAGTTCTAGTTCAGTTCTAGTTCAATTCTACTTCAGTTCTAGTTCAGTTATAAAAACTTACCTCCTTTGATCTAAATTGCTGAGGAGCCGACAAATTCTTGCCATCATTATTACCCAAATGATTGTAGCTAACAATCGACACCGGCTTAATACCAGCACCCACAAGGAAATCCACCAACACAGATTTCAACTTAGTTTGGCCCGATTTGAAATCATCACCGGCAATGAAAACACCATTATGTTCAGCCAATTCAAGGAGACCAGGTACAAAAGTATTTTGTGGTGAACCATTAATATAAGTGCAACCCTCGGCAATACTGGCCATGGCGAAAATGGTCGAAGGAGAGATTTCCGATTTGTTAGCCTTCAAAGATTCCTCCAATTCTTGCATGGTCATATTCAATCCGGGCTTAATATCACTAAAACGTTCGGTATTGGCTGTCCATAGAACTAAAACGGAATCCAAATTCTTGCTGTTCTTAAAATCTTGAATATCACGACGTATTTGTTCATACTGTTCGTATTTGGTGCCCTTGATGAGATTATCGGCTCTATCCAATTGATTGGCAGCAATAAAATCCGGATCATATATAGAGGGGCGGGGTTTCATTTGACTTAAATCTTTGTACAATTGATCCTGTAGGTCAACATCTAAAACTTGAGCACGACGCATGGCATCACCAATGTTAAGGGAACTAATATCCCAACCATCTACAATAATGTCATCCGGATTGATCATGGGCACTAAATCCTTCATGGGTGCATAAACATCTTTGCCATTTTCATCAGAACCCAAAAGAACAGTAGAGGCCTGGGTAATCGAACCAAACCAATTGGCCTTTTGTACACCGGTACGTTTACGCCATTGCAATTGACGGCGATTGGCCTCGAGAGCAGCGGTTAAGGTGGAACCGTTGTTACCACCCCAACCTACCAACATTAAACCCAAACGGGGTACTTTTTTATCGGTGCGAATTTTTAAATTGATAGTTTCGGGGAAAACCTAAAAAAGAAGGATGTTGTATAAAATTAGTAAAACATTAGCAATGATTTCAAATTTCAAGCAGTGAATACCCTTACTAGTCTTCAAATAATACACCCTCTTGCTATTATCCAGCCAAGTTAGCAACAATTGCTTATCTCTACAATTATTCTAAGTCTCGTGTGTTTTTTTTAATTTTCATCATTATCTTTTAAGAGTTTTGCAAATCCGTTTTATTTACCCCCAAAAAATTATTAATACTATATGTTTTTTTGTTGCTTATTAGACTTTTAATTAGGAATTTTAATAAATATAAACATAAATAAAATTGTGTCATATTAAAAGCATGTATTTCTTATCACAAGACAAAACACAATTTGCCAGATAATAACCGCCAACATATGTTCCGATTAAAGGTCTAAATCAGTCGCATATATTTATAAATATTCTCCAATAAAACAAATTTTATGAATAATTTTTATAAGGTATTATAAACGGGGATTTTTTTTCACAATCTAAAACTCATATGGAAAGATATAAATCACTTTCAGTGCCAATAATGACTCTCTTAATTATCAGCTTACTTGTTAAAATCACTACGTAGGGCCAGTTTTTTATACCCCTTACCTTCGTGAGAAGGATATGAATGTCGAGAGTTTTAACGAGAGCACCTGCCTTCACGGCCTTATCTCAAGGTGAACTTTTTTCATCCACTGGGTAGACTTGAGAACGGTCTACCATCGCCGTTTTATTCTTCAATGAAGAACTCAGGTGGCAATTTTTGTACATTGGCTTTGACCGGTCCATGCACAAGTACTTTGCTGAAGTACTCGAGCTATCTAATTCCTGACCATCAGATGGCCTCTGTTGATTCGGCAACTAGAGACGTAACCGGTGGACTGAAGTACGGATCCATCAAATAAGCCAAAGACATTGTTCTTATTCACAGGGGCACACTGTGGTAATTCTGATATGAACAGAGTATACTCTGAACATATCTGGACAAGAAAGGAAAATTCAATGGTATCATATGTATTGGATACCTTTCATTCATCATTATTCAACCCAGCATCCCACATCTCATTCATACGAGACATTCATAAGAGAAAAACTTACGACACATTTATTATAGGTAGACGGGTGGATGAGGCCCGCTATACCCCACATTCATCCCGTACCATATACTATTAATACCAACTCATTTCCAACGCTTAGCCTCACAGTCACTCCTCTGTGGGATATCTGTTGTTTTCGGCAACAACACCGAACTTTTCCCGAAATATTGACTTTATCATGCATCTCCCGCGAATTTGGGTTTAAATCACAACCACTACGTGGATCCCGAAGGAACCTCAACCAACTGATCAGCCAGGACATAGTCTCGCGGGCAACTGGCCACCCGTAGTACCAGATTATGCGGTGCTCTGGTCTGACCTTTGGCAATCTACACAAGGACTAAGCCAAGTAGTAGACTGCAACCAATTTTTCAGTCCCGGTTAGACTGGAGGTATTGGCCATTTCTTTATACCCCGGGATTGCAATAACACCAAGGCGGAGGTCTCACCAAGGCCGAAAGATTAACGTGAGCACCTGCCTTGACGGCCTTATCTCACGGTGGTGTTTTTCATCAACTGGGTAAATTAGGTCTACCATGCGCCCCTGAATTCCTCAATGAAGAACTCAGGTAGCAATTTTTGTACATGGATGTCGAAGTACTCGAGCTATCTAATCTCTTGCCATAGCAGCCCCGTTGCGGAATGACAGGCCGCATAAGATTAAATCCTCAATGCGTACCCCGACAAGGAAAAAACAATCACTGGTCTAAAGTCAATAGAAGGAGGTGATAAGTCCCTACATCAGGTGAAATCAATATTCCGGCAATGCGGAAGTGATCACCCTTTATGATGTCATGAAAGAATTGTATTATTCAAAATGAAATCTCCACCATCTAATGACCCATATTCCAGTGCATTCCTTAACCTGTTTAAGACCACGCAACCACACTACTAAGATGGCTCTGTTGTTTTGGCAACAGCACTTAGAGACATATTTGGTAGTCTGAAATACCCAACAACATGGATCAGGATCCCTCTTTTATGAAACGAACAATGTAACAAAGGAAATAGAAATTTCCAAAGTCAATTAATTCCAATAATTGCCCCGACAAATAGTCGCGCAGCATGTATCAATATACTTCCCCGAAGCCTAAAAAGGCTTTTTGAATTTTCGATACTATTGAACCTAGAAATATGAAATTAAGTACGTAGAGTCTGAATTAGAATTTCAAAAGGTACTTTTGGACAAAAACACATCAAGGGGATGTTTGGGTACTTTTTCGTTTTACAAAAGGTACGTTTGGAATTTTCTATAATATTGAATCTAGAAACATGAAATTAAGTATGTAGATCCCGGAATAAGTCAGAACACATAAAATGGGACTTTTTGGTACTTTTTCATTCTACAAATGGTACTTTTTGAATTTTCTATAATATTGAACCTAGAAACATGAAATTTAGTATGTAGGGCCTTGACTAGGTAAGAACCAACAAAAAGGGACTTTTTCGTTCTACAAAGGTACTTTTTAAAATTTCTATAATATGGAACCTAGAAACATGAAATTATGTATGTAGAGTCTGGATTAAGTGAGAACCCATAAAAGGGGACTTTTTAGTACTTTTTCGTTCTTTATAAGGTACTTTTTGAAATTTCTATAATATTGAACCTAGAAACATCAAATTTAGCATGTAGGGCCTTGACTAGGTAAGAACCTACAAAAAGGAACTTTTCGGTACTTTTTCGTTCTTCATAAGGTACTTTTTGAATTTTAAATTAATATTAAACCTAGAAACATGAAATTAAGTATGTAGATCCCGGATTAAGTCAGAACACATAAAAGGGAACTTTTTGGTACTTTTTCATTCTACATATGGTACATTTTGAATTTTCTATAATATTGAACCTAGAAACATGAAATTTAGTATGTAGGGCCTTGACTAGGTAAAAACCTACAAAAAGGAACTTTCTAGTACTTTTTCGTTCTACAAAAGGTACTTTTTGAAATTTCTATAATATTGAACCTAGAAACATGAAATTAAGTATGTAGAGTCTGGATTAAGTGAGAACCCATAAAAGGGGACATTTTAGTAATTTTTCATTCTACAAAAGGTACTTTTTGAATTTTCTATAATATTGAATCTAGAAACATGAATTTTAGCATGTAGGACCTTGACTATGTAAGAACCTACAAAAAGGAACTTTTTAGTACTTTTTCGTTCTTCATAAAGTACTTTTTAAAATTTCTATAATATGGAACATAGAAACATGAAATTAAGTATGTAGAGTCTGGATTAAGTGAGAATCCATAAAAGGGGACTTTTTGGTACTTTTTTGTTTTTCATAAGGTACTTTTTGAAATTTCTATAATATTGAACCTAGAAACATGAATTTTAGCATGTAGGACCTTGACTAGGTAAGAACCTATAAAAAGGGACTTTTTAGTTCTTTTTCGTTCTTCATAAGGTACTTTTTGAATTTTCAATTAATATTAAACCTAGAAAAATGAAATTTAGCATGTATAGTCTGGATTAAGTGAGAACCCAAAAAAAGGGGACTTTTTGGCACTTTTTCGTTCTTCATAAGGTACTTTTTGAAATTTCTATAATATTGAACCTAGAAACATGAAAATAATTATGTAGAGTCTGGATTAAGTGAGAACTTATAAAAGGGGACTTTTTGGTACTTTTTCGTTCTTCATAAGGTACTTTTTGAAATTTCTATAATATTGAAGCTAGAAACATGAAATTAATTATGTAGAGTCTTGATTAAGTGAGAACCCATAAAAGGGGTCTTTTTTATTTTTTGTAATAAAAATCGTACTGAATTTTTATAATAAAATATAGAACTCTTACTTGTTTTTGGAATCATTTCAAAAAAATGAAATTCTCTCAATATGTGATAATTTCATTACATATTGCGTTTAGATGATCCCATCCGTACTCTTCTAATTTTGCGTATACTTGTGTGATCGTGTAAAGTCGGCTTAAACAAAATTTTTTCTAAATTCCGACAATTTACTACCAATTTTAATAAAGATTTACATAAATTTCAGCAAGTCATGTTGTATTAAAAGAAATTCTAACCATAATTAGATAAACTTAACCCACAAGTCTAGATTTTTGAAAGTTTATTAACCTTTGCACCCACAAAAACATACGTTGATTGAAAAAAAAAAACAATTACAAAAACATATGAAAATTTTAAAACCAAATACAAATTATAATTATAAAACCGGTCTTAAGGCAATTAGTAACAAACTATTTTTTTTTTTTAAATATGGAATATTTTTCTAATAATGTTATAAAAGCCGGCCGGTTAGATTTTTTTTTTTTTTTTTGAAATATTTACTTTGCAAAGCAGCTGTTTATATATATAACAATTTTATACAAAATGAAATATTTATTTACATTTTCCTTATTAATTATTCAAAACACACACAAACTTATTTCATTATTTAATATGTTGAACACAAGCGTTCTTTTTTTTGCAATTTATTACTTGATTTTTTTTCTCTTATTATTTAAATTACAAATTAACATATATTTGAGAATATATGTTTATATATATATAGAATATAAATTCATAAGTTTTTTTGGCTTATTTGGCAGAAATGAAATAAAAATTTAGTGCTAAAAGTGCAATTTCATAGGTACACGTAAGATTTTTAAAAAAGAAGTGTATATATTAAAATGTTTAGCATGTCTTAAAATTTTATATATAAATTTTTTTCTTGTCTGCTTAAATAGCTACTATTATATAAAACTATTCAAAAAAAGTATTGTTCTATATTTAAAAACAAAAACAATTAAACAAATTTTAAATGTCTTATCATTAGAGAATTAAAAAAAAACTATTAAGGGTGTGTTTTTGCATGATTTGACAAAAACTATATTATTAATTAAACATTTTACAAAATTATTTCAAATTTTTATTAAAAACACATGTTTTTTTAATTATAAATGAAAAATTATATGTAAACATTACCTTACATGTTTAATTTGCTTGTCATTGCTTTCTATAGGGTTTGTTAACTTCACGCACATTCTTTTTTAATAACAATGTAAACAATAAAGCGGTTTTATTAACGCTTTAATTATATAAGAACATTTTTTTCTGTTAACTTGTACTATAGTTCTTTATCATATTATGATCATTGTCTCGAAATGTCAAATTTGTTTACCGATTGTTTAAAAATCTATGTTTCTTTTAACTAAATTTTGTATCATTGTTATTTTGTTCAAAACTTTCGGCTTTCGCTGGTTTTCGGTTTATTGTTTGTCGTGTTTTTTATTCTCGTCATATATCCCGACCTATACCAATAAGAAAATGTTTAAGTCTTTAAAAATAATAAAAATTTTATTAGTTGATTGCCCTAAATGGATCTAGAGAATATGGTCATTGTCTAATAAGGTTTTTATTTAAACTTTAAGAAACTTTAAATCGAAAACATTGTCAGTTATTAGTCACCAATATTAAAGTTATCAAATTTTTATTACCCGGTTTGAAAACAGTTGAAATTGAAGCGAACGATATCACCGGTTTTATTCAAATTCTTTTAAAATACACCAAAATGTATAGAACCCTTTAAAATGTGATCCAAATACGACATTAATGTCTGCTTAAACTTTTTGTTCCAAATCACTGTATTTATTCCATGTACAAGATTTCATTGACTTTATATTTAGAAAAGTTAAGGGTTAGATTTGAAAGACTGCTGTGGTCTGTAGTAAATTCTCTTTATAAACTTAAGAATAGTGATATACCCACGCATTCATAAAGATATTTACCCCTATCACCAATAGAAGTGAAAATTTTGTTCCCTTGAAATTTTCATTTCCCTCGAAGGGAACATGTGCTATCGTGAACTTATTGTGAACAATTCATTCACAATAGTTTATTTTGTATGGAACAGCAGTTCAATATGTCATCAACAAATATCACAAATATTACAAAAATTGTCCATGATCCAGTCTACAGATTAGACAATGATCCAGTCTATAGACTTGACAATAATCAAGTCTATAGACTAGACAATGATCCAGTCTATAGACTAGACAATGATCAAGTCTATAGACTAGACAATGATTCAGTCTTTAGACTAGGCAATGATACATTCTCTAGACTAGACAATGATCCAGTCTATAGACTAGACAATGATCCAGTCTATAGACTAGACAATGATCCAGTCTATAGACTAGACAAAGATCCAGTCTATAGACTAGACAATGATCCAGTCTATAGACTATACAATGATCCAGTTAATAGACTAGACTATAAACTAGACAATGATCCTGTCTATAGACTAGACAATGATCCAGTCTATAGACTAGACAATGATCAAGTCTATGGACTAGACAATGATCCAGTCTATAGACTAGACAGTAATCCAGTCTATAGACTAGACAGTAATCCAGTCTATAGACTAGACAAAGATCCAGTCTATAGACTAGACAATGATCCAGTCTATAGACTATACAATGATCCAGTCTATAGACTAGACAAAGATCCAGTCTATAGACTAGACAATGATCCAATCCATAGACTAGACTATAAACTAGACAATGATCCAGTCTATAGACTAGACTATAAACTAGACAATGATCCAGTCTATAGACTAGACAAAATTCCTACAATAAATCATCAATAACTTTATAAAGCATTTATGAATATGGGAGATATTATTTAATAACAGGGAAAAAATATAAAACTCTTTAAACAGTGGTCCTAATTCGATCTCAATGTCTGTTTAAACGTTTTGTCCTAGATCAGGGTATTTAGTCCCTGTAGTAGATTTTATCGACTTTATATTTAGAGAAGTTAAGAGTTATATTTGAAAGACCGCTGTGGTCTCTAATAAATTCCTTTGATAGAGCTTAAAAGAAAAAAAAAGATTTAATAACTGTGTGGCAGAGAGAGAGAGAGAGAGAAAGAGAGATTTGAAATACCAAGTCTCAAAGACCTGATCTAAATCGTGTATAAGTAGGTACAGTTCTAGAAATAACGGAAGGTCTTTGGACTCATCCGGTTGAGGTTGCACAACATTTTGACTTTTATAACAACAACAACCTAAAAACTTTATATGCTAAGACAATGAGAATACAATTCGCTTTAATAACATTGAAGTTAAGAGCTTCGCTTGATGCAAGATTGTCCAATTTTCGATATTTAGTTCCCGGATTCTTTTCGCGGCTGTATATCTCTGCCTGAAGGACCGTACGACTTAGTTTTTCGAAGAAGATTACCAATCGCGCGAGCCTCTCTGCCTGAAGGACCGTACGACTTAGTTTTTCGAAGAAGATTACCAATCGCGCGAGCCTCTTTCTGTCTTTGAGCCATCAGTATAGATTGAAATCACTTCGTACTTTAGGACAGTTTTCGCAATCTAATCATACCTATTACGGTCTTGAATGACTTCTATTCTATCTATCAGTGTATATAGAATGTAGTTCGTTTCCTGTCCCATGATTGGCCTGTCTATCTTTTGTTGGATGGCGCCATAATCAATGCGCTCATGCCTCAGTCCGTTCGACTGTTTAAGTCGTAGAACAGATTTAGCCGAAATGTATTTGATGTATATATCATGAGGAGTTATGTTAAGCATTGTCTCTAGACTAGCCTAAGGGGTGGAGCTTAAATAGCCAGTGATGGCAAGACATGTTAATCTTTGTATATTATTTAGGATAGAAAGATACGTCTTTGGATCCACCTCACTCCACCAAAAAAGAGCTCCGTAAGTCAAAATACGTCTTATGACCGCGGTGTACATCCAATGCATATTCTTAGATATATAAAAGGCATTCGACTCTCAGCATTACGTTTCCATGTCAGCTTTAGAGTCTAAGTTTACTCTATTGAGGAATTCATCTAAGCCGGCTTCACACGATCACACAAGTAATATGATCTGTCAAAATTTTGTATATAAGAATACGGATTGGATCGTGTAAACGCAATTTGTAAGAAACTCATCACACATTGAGAGAAAATACGGATGGAAAATTTGACAGTCCTCTTACTCTCTTCATCTAAACCGGCTTCACACAAGTAATATGATCTGTCAAAATTATGTTTGTATAAGAGCACAGATGGGATCGTCTAAACGCAATTTGTAAGAAACTCATCACACATTGAGAGAAAATACGGATGGAAAATTTGACAGTCGTATTACTCTCTTCAGTTTGTGAAATAATTCAAAAAAACCTAGTGAGTCGCATTAGATCAGGGATGTATTTTTATGTAAACATATATAAAAGAAAAACAGCTGTTTCTATCTTACTTAGTTATTGTTTTATAGTATTCGCTTAAACACAAAAAATATGTTCTTTTTTTTACAGATTATTCTTCTTCCTTTTAAAACTCAAGAGTTTTAATTAGAATTTTGTAATAAAATTTCACATTTAGACTTTTAGCTTCTTTAGCACGTGTCTATCATAAAAAATGCAAATCAAATGATTACTAATATAAATAAATTATTAATAATTCTAAACAACAAATTCATAATAACAACTAATTCTAAACAGCTTTTAAATATTTTCACACCACTTTTTTTTTGCCTTATCTTAATTATAAACAAAATGCAAAATGAAAAAATAAATTGTTAAATAATATAAGCCATTCTCCCCTGCCAACCATTTTACTGTAGTATTATATAAATACAATATCTTATATTTGTTTATTTATATGGCTTTAAAAGAAAACACTTTTTTTTCGAACACCCAATACCCAAACAGTTACTACACTCAACAGCCCCTCCCCCTCCTCCAAAACCCCAGATCAACAACTAGATAAATGTTTTCAAATGTATTTTGTTCAGCATGTAATTCCCCCCTTAAGCAATTATTGTTGAAATGTATTAAACTTCCACATAAATATCTAACAAGTGGCAGGCAACAACCTCAACCCAGATCTAGTGAAACGATTTTTCTATGTATTATTTATTATATACAAAAGTAACCTTGAACATGAAATTTCATTTATGAAGGCGAAAGTGCTGTGTAAGTGAAGTTTTTTAAAACGCATGTGCGTTACTTTTTTTGAATAAAAAAGTGATGAAGTGGTGTGGTGTTAAGTTAGTTCTGGAATGTATAAGAAAAACAACATAGAAAAAATCAATAAAACCAGGAATATTTTTTTTCACAAATCATCAGCTTTTCTTTCAGGAAGTTTCTCAAAATAAAGGTCAGTTAAGAAGTTTTCTGGAAAGTTGTCGTCTTTGCTTTCTTAAAAAAAAGGCACAATTAAGGAGTTCTCTGGAAAATTGTCTTTGCTTTCAGGAAGTTTCTAAAATAAAGGTCATTCAAGAAGTTTTTAGAACATTTTTTAATAACCTGTAAATGTGCTTCTACATGGTTTGTTTACTGCAAAATTTATGTTGATAACTTGACACGCTATTACAATAATTGTTGTTTTGTTTATTTTCACGCTTTAATTCTAAAAATATTGATTTACTACTAAATTTTTATAATGATATAGAATTTCTTAACTAAACTTTTTCATTCTTATAATAAACCTTCTGTTCATAAAATCTTTTATAACTATTTCATAAATATTGAAGAAATTTACCTTGTTCCCTTCTCGCTAGTCATGTGGCTAGTTCATTTACGCCTAAATTCAAATATGTAAATATTTTATATAAAACTCTAATCAAAAGGATTAAGGCATTTTGTTATAATACATTTTATCACAAGTTCATCAATAAAAATGTCCATAATAATAATTTGATTATTTTTTTTTTTTGATTCGATTGTGAATAATAACAAGAATGAGTTTAATTTTAACAAGAGCTAAACTAGAACTAAACTAGGACTATTCTAGTACTGAACTAGAAATGAACTAGACCTAAACTTTAAACTAGAATTGAACTGAACTAGAACTGAACTAGAATTGAACTAGAACTGAACTAGTACTGAACTAGAACAGAACTAGAACTGAACTAGAACTAAACTAAAACTGAACTAGAACTAATTCAGAACTGAACTAGAACAGAACTAGAATAGAACAAGAGCAGAACTAGAACAGAACTAAACTAGAATTGAACTAGCACTGATCTTGAACTGAACTAGAACAGAACTAGAACAGAACTAGAATAGAACTGGAACTGAACTAGAACAGAACTAAAACTAGAACAAAACTAAAACAGAACTAGAACAGAACTAAAACTAAACTAGAACTAAAACAGAACTAGAACAAAACGAGAACAAAACTAGAACAGAATTGAATTAGAACTGAACTAGAACAGAACTAGAACTGAACTAGAACTGATTTAGAACTAAACTAGAACTGAAATAGAACTGAACTAGAACTAAACTAGAACTGAAATAGAACTGAACTAGAACTGAACTAGAACTGAACTAGAACTGAACTAGAACTGAACTAGAACTAAACTAGAACTGAATTAGAAATGAACTGGAACTGAACGAGAACTGAACTAGAACTGAACTAGAACTGAACTAGAACTGAACTAGAACTGAACTAGAACTGAACTAGAACTGAACTAGAACTGAACTGAACTAGAAATGAACTTAACTAGAACTGAACTAGAACTGAACTAGAACTGAACTAAAACTGAACTAGAACTGAACTAGAACTGAACTAAAACTGAACTAGAACTAGAAATGAACTAGAACTGAAATAGAACTGAAATGGAACTGAACTAGAATTGAACTGGAACTAAACTGGAACTGAACTAAAACTGAATTAGAAATGAACTGGAACTGAACGAGAACTGAACAAGAACTGAACTAGAACTGAACTAGCATTGAACTTGAACTGAACTAGAACTGAACTAAAACTGAACTAGAACTGAACTAGAACTGAACTAGAACTGAACTAGAACTGAACTAAAACTGAACTAGAAGTGATCTACAATTGAACTAGATTTGATTTGAGTGATTAATTCAGAAATGTGGAGTATTCATTGTTGACTGATTAAATGGGTTTTAAGAGTTTTTTTTCCTTCTGTTGCTATTGTTGGCTTTTGTTAGAACTGAAATAGAATTGAAGTAAAGATGAGCTAGAACTGAATTAGGACTAAAATAGAACTGAATTAACTAGAATTAGAACTAAACTAGAACTGAACTTTTAAAGTTCCCAAATGTATTTCAGAACATTTCATTTATATTCCAAAAATGTGTGAAATTTAATTGCAATAATTTATGCAAATTTAACAGAAACATTAAAAAGATGTTAAAATATTAATAAATTTAAACATTCTTAATTTTATACGATTATTCGTTACACATACACAACAAAACAAACTTAATTTATTAATTAATAGTTAAAAAAATCCACCCTCTCTTAAAGTTCTAGAATAATATGTATTTTGTAAATTATGAAATAAATCAATAATATGACGAATTGAATGACAGACAGAAAACATACCTGAATTTTTCCATTGGCCAAACGTTTTACTTGTGAAGTTTGATACTCGTAATCGGTTTCAATGAAACTATCAGTGATTTGTACTTTAGGTGAAATGACTTCCAAACTTTCAGCAGCTGTAGGTTTCATTTTTGTTTAAATATTTTTATTTATACTTTATTAATAAAAAACACTTTTTTTTAATATTAAGATTTAACACTTTTTTATATAACTTTTTATGTCACTGACGTTACTATAGCCACAAAAAAAAAAAACTGCTTCAAATTTTATTCTTTATAAATTTTATTTTTCACAAAATTCTTTTTAGTTTTCTCCTGTTCTTTTTTATTTGGTTTGAGCTGTTTACGGCTTCGATGTTTTCCAACTAATGAGCTGATTGGAAAGCAGCCACTACTATTTATGCCTAGATGATGATTAAATTCGCAAACCGACACGATACCCTCATATCGTGTTTGTTGTTATTATTCTGATATTTTTTGAATATTTTTGTTGTTGTTGTTGGGTCTGCCTTTCTTCCTTAAACAATGTGTTTGTAGAATCAGTATATCAAACAACTCGCGCGTTCTTTCGGGTTTTTTTCACTCTCTTTATTTATATTTTTTTTGTTTATTTATTGTATTTAATTTTGCTCAAAGCAAAAAAACTTTGACGTTTTTATTGTTGTTTCAATAATACCCCCAACTGTAGGGAGTTTGTGTTTAAATGAAAGCCGGCTGTATTTGAGCTTTGATTGTTGTAGTTTTTTCCACGCGTGCCGTAATACGCATGTTCATATTATGTTCTTTAATTTAAAAGAAAGAGAATTTTATTTGGTTTGGTGATATAAGAGTTGTGTTAAAATACACCGATGTCTTGACCAACTATCTTATTCTGCCTAATTTTTGTAATGTTTTAAACCACACCGTACTTTCCTTCCCTACAACAAATTACTCAAACAGAACTAGAACTAAATAAGAACTAAACAAAAGCTGAACTAGAACTGAACTAGAACTGAACAAGAACTGAACAAGAACTGAACAAGAACTGAACAAGAACTGAACAAGAACTAAACAAGAACTGAACAAGAACTGAACAAGAACTGAACAAGAACTGAACTAGAATTGAACTAGAACTGAACTAGAATTGGACTAGAACTGAAATAGAACTGAACTAGAACTAAACTAGAACTAAACTATAACTGTACTACAACTTAACTAGAACAGAACTAGAACTCAACTATAACTGAATTTGAAGTGAACTAGAACTGAACTAGAACTGAGCTAGAACTGAACTAGAACTGAACTAGAACTAAACTAGAACTGAACTAGAACTGAACTAGAACTGAACTAGAACTGAACTAGAACTGAACTAGAACTCAACTATAACTGAATTTGAAGTGAACTAGAACTGAACTAGAACTGAACTAGAACTGAACTAGAACTGAACTAGAACTGAACTAGAACTGAACTAGAACTGAACTAGAACTGAACTAGAACTGAACTAGAACTGAACTAGAGCTGAACTAGAACTGAACTAGAACTGAACTAGAACTAAACTAGAACTGAACTAGAACTGAACTAGAACTGAACTAGAACTGAACTAGAACTAAACTAGAACTGAACTAGAACTGAACTAAAACAAAACTACAGTTTTTTGTGCCGACAAACTAGTCAGAGGTTTATGAAAAAACTTAAACATACGTATATATTTCAAGGATTCTCTAATACAATTATGTTCAAAAGACCGGGAACCGGCGAACATTCAATGTCAATGTTGCTTACACATACTCACTCATACTGTTTAAGCATAAACAGGATATTCAAATGTTATTTAAATACTACAAAGGACGATACAATTCTAAACGTAAACTCTTATCCAAAATAAACATTTTCAGCTTAAAATCTTTTAAACGTGATGCTGAGCATTAAGCATGGAAAAGAAACTTTTAGAAATTTATCGAAAATGTGTTAAATTTCCTTTATACACCATAAATGTACTATGGGAACTTAAGTTACCCTCTTCTATAATAGTAAGGGATAAATTTTCTAGAAACATTAACATTGTTATGGTTTCCAAGAGTACATCTACATGTATGTTTGTGACACAATAAACAAACAACAAATAACAAAAATACTTTGATCAGAAAGTTCCGTAAACTTCCATGAACACAGAAGCGAAAGTAAAGCGATAGTTTTGCGATTTAATGTGTGCGTCCGTTGATTGATGCAATTACACAATTCAATTATATTGATGTAGAATAGAAGCGGCTGATGCTGATGAATATGGTAAAAGTGATGCTCCATTGACTCTCATAAACAAAATCTACAACTTTGTTTTTGCGTCCAGCTTTGAATCAGATTCTTGACCTGCCGTAGTTTTATGTTTATGGAAAAATCCAATAGCAACAATTTAATTTATTTTATTTTTTTTAATTTTTATGCAAACAAAACGGTTTGTTTAAATCTTTTAAATGAATGAGCAGAAGAACACACACATACTTTTTTCAAAGAATAGAAAAGACACAGACTTTATAGTTTGAGAATATGTCGTATGGAAAGTTTTCGAAATATGCATCTGTTTTATACATTTTTTCAGAGTAAGTTAATTGAAAAATATGTATTTCTAGAGGGAAAATTACTATTACTAAACATTTTTTATGCATGGACACAATACATAATAACAATTTGACACCAGCAACACAATTGCAATATGAGTCGTCTATTAATATTTTCAAAACTTTTCCATTAATTCTAGAAAATTTCCAAACATTACGCTAAGAACAACAAAGTAAGCAATTTAAATGCTCTTTTTATAATTTGAATAAATATATTTATTTCTAAACTAGATCTAATATAAAAATGAACTAAAACTGAAATAGAATTGAAATAGAACTGAACTAGAACTATACTAAAATAGAACTGAACTTGAACTGAACTAAAACTGAACTTGAACTGAACTAAAACTGAACTAGAACCGAACTAGAACTGAACTAGAACTGAACTAGAACTGAACTAGAACTGAACTAGAACTGAACTAGAACTGAACTAGAACTGAACTAGAACTGAACTAGAACTGAACTAGAACTGAACTAGAACTGAACTAGAACTGAACTAGAACTGAACTAGAACTGAACTAGAACTGAACTAGAACTGAACTAGAACTGAACTAGAACTGAACAAGAACTGAACTAGAACTGAACTAGAACTGAACTAGAACTGAACTAGAACTGAACTAGAACTGAACTAGAACTGAACTAGAACTGAACTAGAACTGAAATAGAACTGAACTAGAACTGAACTAGAACTGAACTAGAACTGACCTAGAACTGAACTAGAACTGAACTAGAACTGAACTAGAACTGAACTAGAACTGAACTAGAACTGAACTAGAAATGAACTAGAACTGAACTAGAACTGAACTAGAACTGAACTAGAACTGAACTAGAACTGAACTAGAACTGAACTAGAACTGAACTAGAACTGAACTAGAACTGAACTAGAACTGAACTAGAACTGAACTAGAACTGAACTAGAACTGAACTAGAACTGAACTAGAATTGAACTAGAACTGAACTAGAACTGAACTAGAACTGAACTAGAACTGAACTAGAACTGAACTAGAACTGAATTAGAATTGAACTAGAACTGAACTAGAACTAACTAGAACTGAACTAGAACTGAACTAGAACTGAACTAGAACTGAACTAGAACTGAACTAGAACTGAACTAGAGCTGAACTAGAACTGAACTAGAACTGAACTAGAACTGAACTAGAACTGAACTAGAACTGAACTAGAATTGAACTAGAACTGAACTAGAACTGAACTAGAACTGAACTAGAACTGAACTAGAACTGAACTAGAACTGAACTAGAACTGAACTAGAACTGAACTAGAACTGAACTAGAACTGAACTAGAACTGAATTAGAATTGAACTAGAACTGAACTAGAACTGAACTACAACTGAACTAGAACTGAACTAGAACTGAACTAGAACTGAACTAGAACTGAACTAGAACTGAACTAGAACTAAACTAGAACTGAACTAGAACTGAACTAGAACTGAACTAGAACTGAACTAGAACTGAACTAGAACTGAACTAGAACTGAACTAGAACTGAACTAGAACTGAACTAGAACTGAACTAGAACTGAACTAGAACTGAACTAAACTGAACTAGAACTGAACTAGAATTGAACTAGAACTGAACTAGAACTGAACTAGAACTAAACCAGAACTGAACTAGAACTGAACTAGAACTGAACTAGAACTGAACTAGAACTGAACTAGAACTGAACTAGAACTGAACTAGAACTAAACCAGAACTGAACTAGAACTGAACTAGAACTGAACTAGAACTGAACTAGAACTGAACTTGAACTGAACTAGAACTGAACTAGAACTGAACTAGAACTGAACTAGAACTGAACTAGAATTGAACTAGAACCGAACTAGAACTGAACAAGAACTGAACAAGAACTGAACAAGAACTGAACTAGAACTGAACTAGAACTAAACTAGAACTGAACAAGAACTGAACTAAAACCGAACTAGAACTGAACAAGAACTGAACTAGAACTTAACTAGAACTGAACTAGAACTGAACTAGAACTGAACTAGAACTGAACTAGAACTGAACTAGAACTGAACTAGAACTGAACTAGAACTGAACTAGAACTGAACTAGAACTGAACTAGAACTGAACTAGAACTGAACTAGAACTGAACTAGAACTGAACTAGAACTGAACTAGAACTGAACTAGAACTGAACTAGAACTGAACTAGAACTGAACTAGAACTGAACTAGAACTGAACTAGAACTGAACTAGAACTGAACTAGAACTGAACTAGAACTGAACTGGAACTGAACTAGAACTGAACCAGAACTGAACTAGAACTAAAGTAGAACTAAACTAGAACTGAAGTAGAACTAACCAAAAGCTGAACTAGAACAGAACTAGATCTAAATAAGAACTAAACAAAAGCTGGACTAGAACTGAACAAGAACTGAACAAGAACTTAACAGGAACTGAACAAGAACTGAACAAGAACTGAAAAAGAACTGAAAAAGAACTGAAAAAGAACTGAACAAGAACTGAACAAGAACTGAACTAGAACTGAACTAGAACTGAAATAGAACTGAACCAGAACTGAACTGAACTTGAACTAGAACTGAACTAGAACTGATCTAGAACTGATCTAGAACTTAACTACAACTGAACTAGAACTGGAACTAAACTAGAACGGAACTAAAAGTAAACTGTACCACAACTAACTAAAGTGGAACTAAACTATAACTGAAAGTTAATATTTTTTCTCAAAATCTAACAAAGTTTTACAAGTTATAGTGCTTTTTGAAAGTATATATTACATTCATTTGAATTTTCTCTTTATGTAATCGGATATTGATATAAAAGTCTGTATTTTTCTTCAAGGTTAAGGCTAATGTATTCATGAAAAAAAAAACTGAAGATAAGAAAACAAAACTGTATTTAAATAAATTAAATCTTTGCTAACAACTATCGATATATAAATAACAGAAATGTTGATAAATATAGAACATTAGGGTATACTACTAATAAATTCAAACAATTTTTCTTTTTCATTTGAATTGATTCTTTTACATAATATTTCCCATCTCTCTATTGATTAACATTTACTTAAAGAAATGCACCATTTAATTATGATTTCAAATTTTTATATTAAAAAAAAAGTTAATGATATATGACTTTGCATATTCTTATCCACATTTACGAGTCATTTGTAAAATCGAATGAGTGAATATCCATCCACCCACGCCCATATTGCATCAATGAACTGCATGCACGTTTTACTCTTGTTTAATGCATGTGAATTTCATTTTTTTTTTTTAATCGGAAATAAATTATAACAAAAAAATACTTGTTGAAATGAGCAAATATTTAATAATTTTTTGTTTATTTATTTGATATCAACCATAGAAAATAATAGATATACAATTTTATAGGGATTTGAAACTGAAAGCAAACATTGATTAAGGGTATTCATAAAACATTTATATGTTAGTTTAGTTTGTTAATTTTAAGTCAATACAAAATTGTTGAGATTTTATTATTATTTTCTAAATATTTGTTCAATTTGAGTTCTTGATCAGTTCTAGTTCTATTCTTAATCAGTTTTAGACCGTTTCTAAATCAGCTTTAGTTAATTAATTGATCAAATCTAGTTCAGTTTTATTTCTAGTTCTAGTTCAGTATAGTTCTATTTCAATTCTAGTTCAGTTTTAGTTCATTTCTATTTAGATTCTAGTTCAGTTTTACTTTAGTAATAGTTTAGTTATAGTTCTGTCTTAGTTCAGTTATAGTTCTGTTTTAGTTCAGTTCTAGTTCTGTTCTAGTTCAGTTCAGTTCTAGTTTAGTTCAGTTCTAGTTCAGTCTAGTTCAGTTCTAGTTCAGTTCTAGTCCAGTTCTAGATCAGTTCTAGTTTAGTTCTAGTTAGGTTCTAACTCAGTTCTAGTTCAGTTCTAGTTTAGGTCTAGTTCAGATCCAGTTCAGTTCTAGTTAAGTTCAGTTCTTGTTCAGTTCTTGTTCGTTTCTAGTTCAGTTCTAATTCAGTTCTAGTTCAGTTCTAGTTCAGTTCTAGTTCAGTTCTAGTTCAATTCCAGTTCTAGTTTAGTTCTAGTTTAGTTCTAGTTCAGTTCTAATTTAGTTCTAGTTCAGTTCAAGTTCAGTTTTACTTCAGTTCTAGTTCAGTTCAAGTTCAGTTCTAGTTCAGTTCTAGTTCATTTCTAGTACCTGTTCTAGTTCAGTTCTAATTCAGTTCTAGTTCAGTATTAGTTCAGTTTTATTTCAGTTCTAGTTCAGTTTAGTTCTATTTTAGTTCTTGTTCAGTTCTATTTCAGTTCTTGTTCAGTTCTAGTTCACTTCTAGTTCAGTACTAGTTCAGTTCTAGTTCAGTTTTATTTCAGTTCTATTTCAGTTCTATTTCAGTTTTACTTCAGTTCTAGTTCAGTTCTAGTTCAGCTCAATTTCAGTTCCAGTTTAGTTCTAGTTCAGATCTAATTCAGTTCTAGTTCAGTTCTAGGTCAGTTCTAGGTCAGTTCTAGTTCAGTTCTAGTTTAGTTCTAGTTCAGTTCTAGATCAGTTCTAGTTCAGTTCTAGTTCAGTTATAGTTCAGTTCTAGTTCATTTCTAGTACATTTCTTGTTCAGTTCCAGTTCTAGTTAAGTTCTAGTTCACTTCTAGTTTATTTCTAGTTTAGTTCTAGTTAAGTTCTATTTCAGTTCTAGTTCAGTTCTGGTTCATTTCTAGTTCTGTTCTAGTTCAGTTCTAGTTCAGTCCTAGTTTAGTTCTAGTTCAGTTCTAATTCATTTCTAGTTCAGTTCTAGTTCAGTTCTAGTTAAGTTCTAGTTCAGTTCTAGTTCAGTTCTAATTCATTTCAAGTTCAGTTCTAGTTCAGCTCAAGTTCAGTTTTAGTTTAGTTCTTATTCAGGTCAGCTCTAGTTCATTTCTAGTTCAGTTTTAGTATAGTCGTAGTTCAATTGTACTTCAAGTTAATTTCTAGTTCTGTTTTCGTTAAGTTCTAGTTCTGTTTTCGTTAAGTTCTAGTTCAGTTCCACTTTTCTTCTACTTCCGCTCTAGCTTAGTTATAGTTAATTTCTAGTTCAGTTTTAGTACAGTTCCAGATTATTTATATTTCAGTTCTAGGTCAATTCTATTTCAGCTTAGTTCAGCACGAAGAGAAAGACATCTTTAAATAAAACCACAATTAGTTATATATTTTTTTTACGGTAAAAGCGTTTATTTTATTTTTCTATGCAGTCAAGCGATATGCAACTTCTATTTGAATGTTAGTTGTGTTGTTTGATATTTTTCTGTTTCACTAAGAACATTAAATGCTTTAAAAGTACAAAACAATATGATTGATATTCAAACAAATATAAATAATAATATAATAACAACAAAAATATGTATAATTAGTCCTAAAAATATATAATAAAAATTAATACACAGTGAAATACATAAAGCACCTTAAATTAACAAAATTTTACATAAATTAAATAAATAAGTGAATAATGGTTAATTATAAAATAATACATTAATAATCACAAACATACATATGTAATAGAGTTTTTTTTCATAATGAAATATTAAGCGGGAGTTTAAAATTACAATTTATTTTTAATTTCAAAAGAAATAAAAATTTTAGAAAATTTTGTGACCAAACACTGGGTTGTCGGACACCTTTTTTGTTTTCCTTTTTAAATTTCAATTATAACTATTTAATTATCATTTAAGGAATGTATAGATTAAAAAATAATACTAATTTCTTTGTTTTTCGTGCATTAATTATCCAAAAATTCCCATTCACTAGATGAACCAGTTGAAGATTCATTTTCCGATTTACCACTCGTTGCTGGAGGGGGGAGATTCGTATTAACAGTTAACTTACTGAGTGGATCTCCAGCTCTTTTAAAATCCAATAAAAAACTATCAATTTCATAATTATTTTCTGGTTGAGTATTAATAAATTTTAATGGTTTATTTGCCGCCTCCTTTTCATTATGTTTCTGTTTCGGCAAATTATTACTTTCTACTATATTGGTAGCTCTTAGAGTTTGACAAATATCCTCTATAGGTTGACCATCGCTAAAATCAGTTATATTTTGTTCTTCTATATAGTAGATTTTTTTCATGGGCGTTGTCTGTATGCTGCTGTCTTTGAAGTTATTTTCTGTGGGATATACTGTGGCTAATGCAGATATATGTTGTGGTGGTTGTGGTGCTGGCGCTTGTGATAAATATTTAGATAGACGTAATTCTTCGTCGGTTATCGGCTGTAAAGATACTTCAGGCAGATCTAGTTCTTCTGCTAATGTTTTGGCTTTTTCGGCTATAGTGTTTTTAAGAGTTGTAGGACTTAAAATATTTGGTAAATGTTGGCTAAATGCTTCCTTAAGACTGAGGCCCATGGTGGAAGAGGAATTGCTGAAATGAGGGGTGAAAATATAAAAGAAATGAGGGAGAGATTTCTTTAGCGAATCTTCAAATTCAGTTTTAACTCGGTTCTACATATGTGCTACTTCAATTCTAGTTCAGTTCTAGTTTAGTTCTAGTTCAGTTCTAGTTCAGTTCTAGTTCAGTTCTAGTTCAGTTCTAGTTCAGTTCTAGTTCCGTTCTAGTTCAGTTCTAGTTC
>NC_060954.1:10865590-10871631 GCF_022045245.1 Lucilia cuprina
AGTTCTAGTTCAGTTCTAGTTCAGTTCTAGTTCAGTTCTAGTTCAGTTCTAGTTCAGTTCTAGTTCAGTTCTAGTTCAGTTCAAGTTCAGTTCTAGTTCACTTCTAGTACAGTTCTAGTTCAGTTCTAGTTCACTTCTAGTTCACTTCTAGCTTAGTTCTAGTTCAGTTCTAGTTCAGTTCTAGTACAGTTCTAGTACAGTTCTAGTTCAGTTCTAGTTCAGTTCTAGTTCAGTTCTAGTTCAGTTCTAGTTCAGTTTTAGTTCAGTTCCAGTTCAGTTCCAGTTCAGTTCCAGTTCAGTTCTAGTTCAGTTCCAGTTCAGTTATAGTTCAGTTCTAGTTCAGTTCGAGATCAGTTCCAGTTCAGTTCCTGTACAGTTCCAGTTCAGTTCCAGTTCTGTTCCAGTTCAGTTCAGTTATAGTTCAGTAATAGTTTAGTTTTATTTCAGTTTTATTTCAATTCTATTTCAGTTCTATTTCAGTTCTAGTTCAGTTTTATTTCAATTCTATTTCAGTTCTATTTCAGTTCTAGTTCAGTTTTTGTTCAAACATATCTTTCACTTACCATTCCTCCTTCTCCTTGCTACAAAAACTCGCCTCCATTTTAGTAGAGGTGGTGGTAAATTCAACTTTTTCTTTATTATTATCTACAGCCTTCCCTTCCTCCTTTTCATCTTGCGCCACTGCATGACCAATTTCCACAATGCCTCCCGTTTGTTTTTGGTTATCTCTCGAGCTATTGCGACTTTTGTGGCGTTTTTTACGTGCATTCAATATACCACTATGATGTAAGATATCATCATCAAAGTCCATTTCTGAGATTTCCTTAAAGACCTCTAGACGTCTATTTTGTTCAGCTTTCGAAGATTCGACGGCCAATTCAATGGGTATTTGAAGATTTAAAGTTTCTATGGGTGGTAGTTCAAAACATTCTTCAGCATTTGTTACAGGCTGTTCCTCGGGTTCATATTCGACCGGAGCCTCAAATGAACCACAGATGGAAGAGCCCAGTATGGGTACAGGAGGCGGCAATGAAGGATTATATATAATTTTGGCTGTAAAGGAAATAAAACATCAAGTTTTTAACACTTTTATTGTTGATTCGTTGGATTACCTGTCTTATTTGGTTTCTCGGGCATAGGTGCCAAACGCAGTAGCGAACGTTCACCCTCCAATACAAAAATCTCCTTATTCCACACACAAAAATCTATGATTTTACGAAAACCTTTGGCCACCGCCTCCACCCTTAAACGTTCTAAATTTAAAACATATAAAGCACGTTCATCGTGGGTCACTATTAAGATATCTTCTCCCGCATACGAATAGATATTACGAAAATTCCTAGCATCACCTATAGCCGGCAATTCTTCTTCCGTATGCATTTGGCTTGAAGTCATCATTGTTTTGTTAGGCATAGACAATTTTGGATTTAATATCGGTATTTCCCAAGTGGGACTTTGTGTAACTGCTTCACGAAACAATAAAGTCTTCTCCACATTACCCTCAGTATCGGCCAACCAGAAACGTAAGTTAGGACGTCCGCATATTAAACGAGGACGTTTGCCATTGGACGTTGAAGAGGATTGTTTGAAAAATGTACCACCACAATCGACCAACTGTTTGCGATCCTTTTTCCCAATTTGTGTAACAATCCAATTGTCATTTTTGTTTGATTTCGCATTACGATGACATACTATGGAACGGTAAAGAGTGGACACCAGTAAGAAGCCTTGGTGGGCACTTAATTGAACGATTTCATAGGCCTCGCTTAAGATTTCAATAGATTTGCTAATGTGCTAAAGTCAGATTTCATTACTAAATCACCTGAGGTAATTCCAATCATTAATATACTTACCGCCTGATAATCAAACTCTGTCAGAACCACCACACCATTACGATCACCCGAATACAATTTCATGGCATTTTTAGACCATTCACAACAACTTATTGCACTATGATGCAAATCCCTTATTGTATAACGTTCTATAGGCTTACTTTTAGTACAAGGAGCTACTAAATTTAAATCAGGCGGCAATTCCTTTTGGATTTGAAAGACATTAACCTGACCGCAAGAATTGCCAGCTGCTACCATATACTCCACTGAATCTACTATTTTTACACAAGTTATGCGTGTTGCGGTCTAATAAAAGAAAAATACATTAAAAAGCTATAATAAAACCTATAAACAAATGAAAAACCCCCTTTAAATAAAGCCCAGCGAGTGAGTCATATTATGGAGTGGGTTTTTTTTCAACTTTTTTTCTCTAAGGATTCATATTTTCCAAAATCCTACCTCAGCCTTTAATTTTTGTATATCACCATTTTGACGATTATACCAGAAAACTATACCGGCATCTGTACCAAGGGCAAAAAACTCCTCCACTGCATCGATACATGTTATATTGAGATCCGCCGGAAATAGGCCACGATTTATACGTGTTGGTATACGATCAAGTACATCTGTTAAAGGAGCCCATTCTCTTATAGAATACAGCTCTTTGGAATTCATATTCCTCCTCTTTAATGTAAAATTTTATTTTTTTTATTTCGTATATTAGCAAATAAAATGTAATTATTTTTTTTCTAGTGGAGGAGAAATTTTTGTTTTTGCGAAAAAAAACTAGTTTGTCAACAAATAAAAGAAAATAAACATATGTCAAACCGGAGTGTTGCCGTATTTTATGGGCGTTTCTTTGAAATAATGGGGCAACTTTATATTAAAACCCAATAGGAAATTTTAATGTTAAGCCATTTTACACAAAAACGATTATTATTTCAAAATAGTTTTTAAAACCTGTTTTTATGTGGAAAAATTGTATAGTAAACCATTGTAAACATTAATAATCGTTTTTGCATAAGGCCCTGAAACTAGTTAGATTAATTTGATGATTTTTCTTAACACTTTCATGGTCAAAAATAATTCATGTCGAGAAAAAAAGTTGAATTTAAGTTTTTATTGCAATTTAATAATGCTGAATTTGGGAAAATAATATTTTTTGATTTTAAATTTTCCCTAGTGAATTATGGAAGGTAAAAGTTATATATTGAATATATTCGACATTAGAAAAACAGTAACCAAAAAGTAACACCAATATGTTTTATAAATATTGTTTTGTAAAATGTTTTTTTAAACATATATCAATACAATACAATTTAAATCTATATAGTCCGATCTAGTAAAATACTATTTTTGTTCCCTCATTTTTTTATTTATTGTAAGATAAGGTATTGTAAGATTTTTATATTGAATCAATTCAAATCAAATTCAATTAATTATTTTATTTAATACCTAACCAAACATGGTTTTAAATGTTTAAAGGTTAAAATTTGTATAAAGTTTTTAGAAATAATTAGTTTTCTGTTATATTTTTCAGTGTTAGCATATAAAAACGTTATCCAACCCACTGTACATTATACAAAACGCTACATGGCAATACCTATTATAATCTGGCATCTCCATTTACAGAAAAAAACAGCTGGCAGCCAATTTTAATAGTTTTAATTAATTTGTGCGTGAAATAAAGTCGTAAAATTTTAATTTTGTTAGAAAATTAATAAATTAACTAATAAAATTTACCTAAATCTCATCAAGTAAACCAGAGACTGGTAATATGTAGTGTTAGTTTATGTATAAAATACAAATTTATGAAAATAACTATAAAACTTTTAAAATTTTGTTAAAAAACAATAATATCGATTTCTTTATCTCACCTGCAGTTTTAGTGTGTGGTAGGCATACAAATATTACCCCCCTTCTTCTTCACACTTCAAAGACTGTGTTGTATTGACTGATTGCCGAACAAAGTTCAGAAGATTTACAATTTAGTTGAAGATAATAATTATAGTTGAAAGTGAATAAACAAAATCGATATGTCGGAGAATGCCACAGTCAGCAATTTTCGCAGTCCCGTGGTGGCTGAGCCTATTTTAATGCCTCCCACTATGGGTGCAGGTGGTGGTGATATGGGCATGTCAAGTTTGAGTTCAGATGCAATTTTGAGAACTCCTGCTGGTAATGTACGGTCTTTGGCACCGCCCCCTTTGCCTATGGCTCCCAGTTCACAATATTCATCTGCCGGTATGGGTATGGGAGGTGGTGCTTATGCCGGTGGTTATGGTGGCTATGGTGGTGGTTTTGGTAGTTATGGTGGAGGCTTTGGTTCTAGTTATGGTGCTGGTTATGGAGGTTTTGGTGGACTAGGAAGTTATGGTGGCTACGGTGGTGGTTATGGCGCTTATAACCGTTTTGGCATGTCTGGCGTTGGCATGAATCCTATGGATCCAGAGGCCCGTTTTATACAATTGGCAGAAGCTAGTTCAAGGCCTGCTTTTCAGAGCATAGAATCTTTAGTATCAGCTATTGGCAATATCGCTTCCATGTTGGATTCTACTTTCTTTGCCTTAACCAGTTCGTTTAGAGCTATTTTAGGAGTGGCAGCCAATTTTGGACGTTTGAGAGGTGTGTTTGCACAATTTTGGTCTACTTTTGCCATATTCCGGGGTCTTACATGGATCTACAGAAAGTAAGTTTCAAACCATTTGAATTACATAAATTCATAATATTTTCTTTTAAAGAATTCTCTATTGGTTGCGCATCTCTAATATGGATCCCTCCTCGGAGTCGTTTAAGAAAGCCTTTGCTGAAGCCTTGAATGAATCTTCAAGCCAACAACAGGGTGCTCCCAAGCTGCCACGCAAAGGTCAATCTCCTTGGCCTGTTTTAGCTTTCCTTAGTTTCATATTCACCGCTCCTTATTTGATTATGAAACTATTGGGTACTGTTACCAATACTGCACAGGAAGAAGGTATGTATTTCTTGTTATATTTTTAGATTTTTGTTATTTTAATTAAATAGACCTTTTTTGTTGGTTTCAAAGTGATATAAAGATTACTGTTTATTTTTATCAGTTAACACAAAGGGTGATAATAGATTAGATAAAAATTGTTTGCATATTTTGCCGTTAATTACAGAACCACATATTAGTTACTATTTTAATTAGTATTTTTCTCCAAATATTTTAAAAAAACTATGTACATATTTTAGTTGAAATTCAAATCTAAATTAAATCAAGTAAAAGTCTAGTCTAAAGACATCTTATAGTGAAGTCTTTAGTCTATAGCACAGTATTTAGTGCAGTCTATGGTAAATCGTGTAGCTTATAGTCCGGTCTATAGTCTAGTCTATATAGACTATAGGGTAGACTAAACACTACAGTAAATGATAGAAACAAGAATATATACCAGATTAGACTATACTGGACTACGGACTAGACTAGACTAAAACATTGGACGAGACTATAGACTAGAACATAGACTAGACTGTATACTGAATTAGACAATATACTATACACTAGACTATAAACAATAGACTATGGATTAGACTGCAGACTATACTACAGCTAAGACTATTATCCTATAGACTCAACTATAGAACAGACTTAAGACTGGACAGGACTATAAACTAGACAAAAGACTATATACATATGTATATACTATAAACGAGACTATAGACTGTACTATAACCTTGACTATATATAAACTAGACTACAGACTGCACTATGGACTAGATGTTGGACTACACTCTATACTATATAGTCTGTAGTATAGTCTATAGTCTAGTCTATAGAGTAGTATATAGTCCAGACTGTAGTCTAGTCTATAGACTATTATATAGTCCAGACTAGAGTCTAAAGTCTAGTCCATAGTCTAGTTTGTAGTCTAGCTTAGAACCTAAACAGTATTGTCTATAATATATAATTTATAGTCTAGTCTATGGTATATTCTATAGTATAGTCTCGTCTATAGTCTCGTATATAGTCTAGTCTATGGTCTAGTCTATAGTCTAGTTTATAACCTAGACTGCAGTATTTTAGTCTATAGTCTATGCTATAGTCTTGTCTGTAGACTAAACAATAATTGTAGGCTATGGTCAAGTCAATAGTCTAGGCTTTGGTTTAGTCTTTAGTCCAGGCTATAGTGTAGTCCATAGTCTAGTCTGTAGGCTAGACTATGGTAAAGTCTATAGTCTAGTATATGGCCTAGT
>NC_060954.1:10871731-10880881 GCF_022045245.1 Lucilia cuprina
CTAGACTATAGACTAGACTATAGACTAGACTATAGACTAGACTATAGACTAGACTATAGACTAGACTATAGACTAGACTATAGACTAGACTGTAGACTATACTATAGATTAGGCTATAGACTAGACTATAGACTATACTATAGACTAGACTATAGACTAGACCATAGACTAGACTATTGACTGGACTATACACAAGACTACTAGATTGTACACAATACTTTTGACGAGATTACACACTAGACTATGGAATGTTTAGTTAATTTAATAAAGTTTAACATTAACATTTTAGCATATGGCAGTGGAAAATCCAATGATATCAGCTATGATTCAGATGATGATATGAACTCCTATGACTATATCGAATTAACTCAAGATAATTCGCAACATGGTTTTACAACAACAACGACAACACATAATGCTCTAGTGAGCAGTGGTGGTGGAGGTGGTATTGGTGGTGGTGGTGGCGGCGCTAATAGTGTTATCATTAAAACAGCTGATCTCGATGATGAAGAGGATTTCGTAGAACACAGTGATATTGATTGAGGTGTAGGTAGAGTTACATTAAGTAACAATACAAATACAAATGGAAAAAATAAACAAAACTCTAAAATTAAAAGATCTTTTAAAATAAATAACAAAAAGCAACAATTGAAAACATTAATATCATCATCAGCATCTTCATTGGCAATTAAGCAAAAAACAACAACTGCTAACACAACATTATTGTCCTCATCAGCAACATTGGCAACAATTTCATCATCACCAACACCACCACCACCATCCACAGCTACAAATGAAATACTAGAAGAAACTAAGTTATCAGGGGAAAGAAAAAAACTTTTTATATCTGCCCAGGATGGTAATTTATCAGATACTGATACTTTTAGTTTCTCTTTTATTTCAGCCTTATTAGGTCTGCATAAAAAATAAGAAATTTTCTTTTTTTTAGTTGTTTAATAGTAATAGATGTTTAATTAATTAATTAATATTATTTTATTACAAAGAAAAAGAAAGAAAAAATATGCTATTTTTTACTAAAGAAAAAACAAAAACAATTTAATATATAGAAACAAACAAATATATTATATATAAAATAAACATTTTTTAAATGTCATTTGTTGTAAGTTTAAACTAAATTAAATAACTATTTTTTCTTTACTTTGGTTTTAATAAAAGAGCAAAACAATTTAGGGCTTTCTTTAATGTTTTTTTACACACCGGTTCTAAAACTCCGTTTCTTCTTAAAAATTCTCTATAAATTTGCTAAATTAATACAATAAATTATATATATTTATAATAATTCTTTAAAATTTTAATATAATTAAAAAAGATTTTTTGTTTTTTTCTCTCTCTTTTAGTTTTTATTTAGTCTATGTTTGTCATTGTTTTATAATGATAAATATTTTTTTTTTGTTTAGCGAAAACTTTTCTAATACAATGAAACTAAAGTAATGCAGTTTTAATGTAAATTTAAGCTCCAATTGTCCAAAGTACAGACTATAGAGTAGTCTATAGTCCAGACTATAGAGTAGTCTATAGTCCAGACTATAGAGTTGTCTATAGTCCAGACTATAGAGTAGTCTATAGTCCAGACTATAGAGTAGTCTATAGTCCACACTATAGAGTAGTCTATAGTCCAGACAATAGTCCACACTATAGAGTAGTCTTTAGTCCACACTATATAATAGTCTATAGTCCAAACTATAGAGTAGTCTATAGTCCAAACTATAGAGTAGTCTATAGTCCAAACTATAGAGTAGTCTATAGTTCAGACTATAGAGTAGTCTATAGTCCAGACTATAGAGTAGTCTATAGTCCAGACTATAGAGTTGTCTATAGTCCAGACTATAGAGTTGTCTATAGTCCAAACTATAGAGTAGTCTATAGTCCACATTATAGAATAGTCTATAGTCCACACTATAGAATAGTCTATAGTCCAGATAATTCTGCTGTCTATTGTACAGACTATAGAGTAGTCTATAGTCTAGACTATAGAGTAGTCTATAGTACAGACTATAGTCTATAGTCCAGACTATAGAGTAGTCTATAGTCCAGACTATAGAGTAGTCTGTAGTCCAGACTATAGAGTAGTCTATAGTCCAAACTATAGAGTAGTCTATAGTCCAGACTGTAGAGTAGTCTATAGTCCAGACTATAGAGTAGTCTATAGTCCAGGCTATAGAGTAGTCTATAGTCCATGCTATAGAGTAGTCTATAGTCCAGACTATAGAGTAGTCTATAGTCCAGGCTATAGAGTAGTTTATAGTCCACACTATAGAGTAGTCTAGACTATAGAGTAGTCTAGACTATAGAGTAGTCTAGACTATAGAGTAGTCTAGACTATAGAGTAGTCTATAGTCCAGATAATTCTGCCCCGAAGTTATAACAGGTCCCTTACATTTCGCTTTTAAAAGTTATAAATATATATATTTAAAACATATAAAATATGTTTTTGTTAATAATTTTTTTCATATTTTAATTAAAATCAAACAAAATCACTCTTAAAACAAAATATATCCCTTCTTTTAAATAGAACTAAAAAACAAATCTTATATTAAACAAAAAAAAAAAACAAAAAAATTAAAAACAAAAACTATTAAATCTATAATAAAAATATTTTTTAAGTAACTTAAAAACCAACAACAACAACAAGATTTATCAACTTAAATTTAATAAATTACAAACAAACAATATTTTTTTCTAATTGTAAGCAAATAAACAACAAAAACAAAATATTAAATTTAATAATATTAGTTTAGTAAAGAGCAAGTAAATTTAAAACACAAAAAAATAAAAACAAAAACAAAATGTAGTTGTAAAAAACATTTAAAATATAAAACAAAAAAACTAAATGGGAAAATCAAACAAAACAATTTAAGAATTAAATAATAAATTCAAGGTATTGAGAGATAAATTTAAAAACAAAAAACAAATAAAAATTATATATAAAACAAATGAAAAAAAGCCAAGAGTCGCAACAGTTTCAATGAAAACAGGAGTGCAATTCCAGACTAGACAACAGACTAGAGTCAAGTTCAAACTATAGACCTATAGATTATAGTTCTGGCTAAGACTAGATCAGGCTATAGGTCAGACTATTGACTAGAATCTATTCCAGACTATGCAGATAGTCTACATTCTAGTCTATAGTATAGGCCAATCTATAGTCTAGTATATGGTCTAGTATGGTCTAGCCTATATAGTCTAGTTTATATCTAGTCTATAATTTATTCTATAGTCTAGTCTATAGTCATGTCTATGGTCTAATATATAGTCTATAATCTATAGTTTATAGTGCAGCCTATAGTCTAGCCTGTAGTTTAGTTTATAGTCTAGTCTACATTCTAGTCTATAGAGTAGTCTAATCCATAGTCTAGTCTACATTCTAGTTTATAATGCAGTCACATCTATAGTCTATTTTATAGTCTAGTTAATAGTCTAGTCTATAGTCTAGTCTGTAGTCTAGTCTATATTCTAGTCTGTAGTCTAGTCTATAGTCTAGTCTGTAGTCAAATCTATAGTCTAGACTATAGATAGTCTAGACTATAGTCTAGACTATAGTCCAGTCTATAGTCTAGTCTATAGTATAGACTATAGTTAGTTTATAATCTAATCTAAAAGCTAGTATGCAATCTAGTCTATAATCTACTCCACTCTCCAGTCTATAGTCAAGTATATATTCTAGTCTATAAGCTAGTCTATGATCTAATCTATAGTCTAGTCTATAATCTACTTTATAGTCTAGTCTACATTCTAGTCTATAGTGTAATCTAGTCTATAGCCTAGTCTATAGTCTAGCCTGTAAGTCTATAATCTAGTCTATACTATAGTCTATAGCCTAGTCTATAGCGTAGTCTATAGTCTAGTCTATAGCTTAGTCTATGGTCTAGTCTGAAGTCTAGTCTATAGCCTAGTCTATAGCCTAGTCTATAGTCTAGTCTATAGTCTAGTCTATAGTCTAGTCTATAATCTAGTCTATAGTCTAGTCTATAGTCTAGTCTATAATCTAGTCTATAATCTAGTCTATAATCTAGTCTATAATCTAGTCTATAGCCTAGTCTATAGTCTAGTCTATAGCCTAGTCTATAGCCTAGTCTATAGTCTAGTCTATAGCCTAGTCTATAGTCTACTCTATAGACTAGTCTATAGCCTAGTCTATAGTCTAGTCTATAGGCTTGTCTATAGTCTAGTATATAGACTAGTCTATAGTCTAGTCTATAATCTAGTATATAGTCTAGTCTATAGTCTATAGTGTAGTCTATAGCCTAGTCTATAGTCTAGTCTAAAGTCTAGTCTATAGTCAAGTCTATAGTCTAGTCTATAGTCTAGTATATAGTCTAGTCTATAGCCTAGTCTATAGTCCAGTCTATAGTCTAGTCTATAGTCCAGTCTATAGTCTAGTCTATAGTCTAGTCTATAGCTTAGTCTATAATCTAGTCTATAGCCTAGTCTATAGTCTAGTCTATAGCCTAGTCTATAGTCTAGTCTATAGTCTAGTCTATAAGCTAGTCTATAGTCTAGTCTATGGTCCAGTTTATAGGCTAGTCTATAGTATAGTCTATAAGCTAGTCTATAATCTAGTCTAGTCTATAGCCTAGTCTATAGTCTAGTCTATAGTCTAATCTATAGTCTAGTCTATAGTCTAGTCTATAATCTACTTTATAGTCTATTATATATTCTACTACTTCTTTTAAAAAAGAAATCAACAAAATTTAATTGTAATTTTAAGACTTTTTAAATGAAAATTAATTCACCTTTTATTCATTACTATTTTATTTATTTATTTATTTATTTTTTATTTATATATAATTTTCGACTTAAAAATAAGTTTTTAAAGGGGGTTTATCATTTAAAAGCTAATTTCTATAAAAAAAATCCATAAAACTAGTTACTTTTATTATTTAAATATTTTATATATAATTCAATACTACTGATTTTTATTTAAATTGTACACAATAATAACCTTATCAATATAGTTTCCTAAAAAATACCCAGAATTAAGTTAAGGCGAAAAAATTTGAAAAATCTTAAAACTGAGTTTAAGTAGAATTCATTTTTAAACAAAACAAAAATCAAACTTAAAAACTAAATCGTTATTTTGTAAATATTTAAAAAAAAACACCTGAATGAAAACTAGGCCTGGCTGGTATGACTGTGTACAGGAAAAGGACACCCTTATACCATTTAACTATTCTAACCTTTAAACCCCATTTTGCAGGACTACATTTGCGGTGCTAGGTGGTCCTACTGGCTGTGGTGCTATATCAAAATCGGGAATGTTGGCGGCTGCTGTAGCAGCAGGAGGCGCGGCAAATGCTGAAGTGGATAAATTCATTAAGCTGGGCTGAGGAGCATCTACTTGTGAGATGGGTACATGAGTGGGCGTATTGTTGGCATGCTGAATATCCATAGCTGGTTTCGATAATTGCTCCTGTCTCATCTGCTGTGGTGATTTTACATAATTTATGGGTATTATGCCAGTCATTTGTCCATCAGTAGTAGCCATAGCCCAGCCGGTGTTGAGTAAAGCCAATGTGTTTTGTATTTCTTTTGGCGCTATTAGAACTCGTTGTCCGGCTCGTATACTAAGCTCTGAGGGATTTCTAGCTTGGAAATCATAAAGAGCTGCGGATTCTATGGGTTGGACCCATTTGCTGGGATTGCGAGCTAGAAATAGGAAAATATTTTTAAAATTAATTTACTATAGACTAGACAATAGTATATACTAAATACTAAACTATAGACTGGACTATAGTCTAGCTTACAGACTAGATAATAGACTAGACTATAGTCTACCCTAAATACAAGACTATAGACTAGACTACAGAATAGACTATAGACTGTAAATTAGACTATATAATAGACTATTGACTAGACTATAGACTACACTTTAGAATAGACTAGACTACAAACTAGACTATAGACTAGACTATAGACTAGACCATAGACTAGACTATAGACTAGACTATAAAATACACTATAAACTAGACTATAGACTAGACTATAGACTAGACTATAGACTAGACTATAGACTAGACTATGGACTAGACTATAGACTAGACTATAGACTAGACTATAGACTAAACTATAGACTAGACTATAGACTAGACTATAGACTAGACTATAGACTAGACTATAGACTAGACTATAGACTAGACTATAGACTAGACTTTAGACTAGATTATAGACTAGACTATATGCTAGAATATACACTAGACTATGGACTATTCTACAGACTAGACTATAGACTAGACTATAAACTAGACTATAGACTAGACTATAGACTAGACTATAGAATAGACTATAGAGTAGACTATAGAATAGAATATAAACTAGACTATAAACTAGACTATAGACTAGACTATAGACTAGACTATAGACTAGACTATAGACTAGACTATAGACTAGACTATAGACTAGACTATAGACTAGACTATAGACTAGACTATAGACTAGACTATAGACTAGACTATAGACTAGACTATAGACTAGACTATAGACTAGACTATAGACTGGACTATAGGCTAGACTAGACTAGACTAAAGACTATATTATACTAAGAACTAGACTAGAAAATTGTCGATTATAATATTTAATTTTCCCATTTAAACAAAGACTTTTTTCCTTTTCATTTTCTTTTTGTATCTTTTAGAACACAAATCAACCTCAATTCGTACGAATACAAAATAGTTATAATATCCAATCAACAGAAAGTGAGTTTAAAGTTTTTAAATCAATTATAAATAAAACTTTTTCATACAAAACTAATAATCTGCTGTTGTGTTACCTTCAAAAATACTCTCTCTAGATCCCACATATACTGTTATCACACCACAAAGTAGTAGTGGCAACAGCAATAGCAATATGCAACAAAGGCAACAACAGCAGCAACAACAACATAATAACAACACAAATATCACCACAATAAAATATGAACCAGTTGAAGAATTTACAACACACACGGTAAGTTTGATGAAGCTCTGGGTGTTTGAAACAAAAGAACATTTCTAACAAAACTTAAAAAAAAAACGTAAAAATTTGTTTGTGGAAATGGAGTTTTGGCGAGTTGTAGAAAAGTAGTTTTAAACTAATTATTTTTGTTGTTTCCCTTTATAAAAACAAAACATTAAAATAAACTGTCTTAATGTTTAAAGACTGTTGTAAAGGAAGAGGAACGCTATAAATACAAACCACAAATTCTAACGAACACAGCGAAAACCACAGCTTCAAAATCAAAAATGTAATTATATTATTAAATTAAAATTAACATTTTATTTGGATATTAAACAAATTTATTTTTAACTTAGACAACAACAACAACACAATACCAGCCATCAAAATGTCTCCTCCTCA
The DNA here is from genome assembly GCF_022045245.1 of Lucilia cuprina. Taxonomy (NCBI): domain Eukaryota; kingdom Metazoa; phylum Arthropoda; class Insecta; order Diptera; family Calliphoridae; genus Lucilia; species Lucilia cuprina. The sequence continues at coordinate 10,879,085 of NC_060954.1, forward strand.
GCCGCCTCGGTAGCAGCAGTACAAAGAAAACGTAAACCGGAGAAGGCGGGTAAAGGTTTACGTCATTTTTCATTGAAAGTGTGTGAAAAGGTTAAAGTCAAAGGCTCCACCACCTACAATGAAGTAGCCGATGAGTTGGTGGCCGAAGAAATACAAAATAATTCCTTTGACAAGAACTGTGATCAAAAGAATATAAGAAGACGTGTTTACGATGCTTTAAATGTTTTAATGGCCTTGCAAATAATATCCAAAGATAAAAAAGAAATACGCTGGATTGGTTTACCCTCAAATGCAGTGGAGGTAATAAAAAGTTTTCTATATATTATTTGCAGAATATTTGCTAAAGGAATTTTGATTATTTTAGGAATTTTCTCAACTGGAAAAGGATAATCAAGAGCGTCGACTGCGCATCAAACAAAAAAATCAACAATTAAGAGAATTGCTGCTGCAGCAGGTCTCCTTTAAAAGTCTTATAGAACGTAATAAGGAGGCCGAAAGACAGGGCATTATACCCACACCAAATTCATCTATACAATTACCTTTTATAATTGTCAACACACACAAGTCAACAAAAATTAACTGTAGTGTTACCAATGATAAGTAAGTTAACTGACATCTAATCTCTAGTTGCAAGTTTTCAGTTATAAATTTATTGTTTTTCTTTTCTAGGTCCGAGTATATTTTTAAATTTGATGATAAATTTGAAATGCATGATGACGCCGAAGTGCTTAAACGTATGGGTTTATTATTTGGTAGGTTTTGTTTTGTTTTTGGAAAAGGAAACCATTTTTAATTCGTATGTATTGTTGTTTTTAAGGTTTGGACAAGGGCCAATGTTCGTATGAAGATGTTGAACGTGCCAAGTCTTTGGTGCCACCAAATTTTGAAAAATATATAGAAGGTAAGTGAGAAATATTTCCAAAAACTAGCTTTGTAAAATTCCATTCTTAATAAATTTCTTTAAATTTGTGAGGTTATAGGCGAGTTTTCAAGTGACTATCTAGTCTATACAAGACTAAAGACTAGACTATAAACAAGACTATAGACTAGAATATAAACTAGACTGTAAACTAGAATATAGAGTAGACTATAGACTAAACTATAGACTAGACTATAGACTACAGACTAGACTATAGACTACTCTATATATTAGACTATAGACTAAACTATATACTTGACTATATACTAGACTATAGACTATACTATAGAATAAACTGTATACTAGACTATAAAGTAGCTTATAGAATGAACTATAGACTAGACCAGAGTTTTAACTAGACTATAGAATAAACTTTAGACTAGACTACAGATTACACTAAGGAATAGACTATAGACTAAACAAAAGACTAAGCTATATACTATACTATAGACTAAACTATAGACTAGACTATAGACTAAACCATGGACTAGACTATAGACTAGACTATAGAATAAATTATAGACTAGACTACTGACTACACTAGACTATAGACCAGACTATAGACTAGACTATAGACTAGATTATAGACTAGATTATAGACTAGGCTATAAACTAGACTATAAACTAGACTATCGACCAGACTATAGCCTAGATTATAGACTAGACTATAGACTAGACTATAGACTAGACTGTAGATTAGACTATAGACTAGACTATAGACTAGACTATAGACTAGACTATAGACTAGACTATAGACCAGGCTATAGACCAGACTATAGACTAGACTATAGACTAGATTATAGACTAGACTATAGACTAGACTATCGACTAGACTATCGACTAGACTATAGACTAGACTATAGACTAGACTATAGACT
>NC_060954.1:10880981-10882893 GCF_022045245.1 Lucilia cuprina
GCTTTCAGTTTTCTGATCCCAGCTTTGGGATTTTAGAACATGTCGCCCAAAGTTGAAGTTTTGATAAAAAATAGGTCATATTCGGAAGGACGCAGTGGTAACATTTTCCAAAAATAGGACAATTTTTTACGCCAAAGCGTTCTGCGTAAAGATACCTTTTATAAAACTATAAAATTGTTATATGTTCTTAAAGAAAATTTTATTTTATTAATAAAAGAGTTAAGACACATGTTGGGCAAAAAAACGGCAAAAATCTAAAATTTTTTGAATTTTTAAATTAAAAAACGTATATTTTTGGATCTGTAAATGATATTGATCTGAAATTTTTTGTGTATTATTGGAAATTTTGTGTATTATTGGAAATTTTTTTGAAACAAGAAAAAATTGAGTCCATTTGGTCCAAAATTAAGCGGTATTCAAAAAAAGGCGGACCAAGGTATGGTAAGTTTTGTATCACTAAATTTTTAAATGCCTATAACTCGGATATTATAAGAGATATCGCCGAGCGCTTTCAGAAAATATAAAAAAAATCTTTGTGTTTGTGTGAAAAACAAAAAATGGCATGAGTTTAAAAATTTTACATGTCGTAGGTACCCTACTTTGAGCCGCCACAGCTCCGTCCCTGGGGCATCTGCGGGGTTCATCTTCAAAACTTAAACTCGAATACTCCTTGGCTACGCTCACGCCAATTTTATCCCGATCGGATCAGCTGTTTAGAAATGCCAGATTTATTTCCAAATTTTCATTCTGCCCCACTGTGGAACAGGCCAATTGACTATCGCACAAATCTTTTCGGGATCTATTGTAACACCTCCGTCTCCTATCACAAAACCGAGATAATTTGTTTTTGTTACACAAAACTTACTCTTTCCGACATTTAAAGTTAAGTCTGCTTTCCTAAACTGTGATGCTAATCTTACCAAAATCTCTACGTGGGACTCAAAGTCCTCAGAAACAATGACAAGGTCATCTAGATAACCGAAAACACTATTTTTAAGGTCTGGGGGTATAAGTTCATCTATAAGTCGACAAATGGTTTGTGGGGCATTGCATAACCCGAACGGCATCACCACAAACTGATACAAAGGTCTCCCCGGGACCGTAAAAGCAGTCAAAGGTTTTGAAGCCTCATCCAAACCAATTTGCCAGTAGGCGTCTTTCAGGTCTAGTTTGGATATAATGTTTGCTTTAGGGAGCCTTGTGAAGATACCGCTAATATTTGGCAATGGGTATGCATCTTTTTTAGTTACCATGTTCAACTTTCTCGCGTCCAAGCATAAACGAACCTTATTAGGTTTGACGACTAACCTCATTGGAGAGCTCCAAGGGGAGGAAGATGGTTTTATGACCCCTAGACTTAGTATCCTGTCAATTTCGCCAAACATAAGCTTTTCAACTGCTGGTGACACTGGGTAAAATCGTTGTTTCACAGGAGAAGCATTACCTACATCAATTTTGTGTTCTATTAGTTTCGTTCTGCCTAGACCATGTTTATCAAAATTAGGAAACAAAGTGATTATAGAATCAAGTTGATTTTTCTGTTCATTGTTAAGGGGATACTGGTTTTCTTCAATTGGAGTTAGGGGTGCCAGACGTACTGATTTTAGCAGTACACGTACTGATTTTTTTCAATTGTACTGTTTTATTCACAACACCCAAATCAGTACGCAAATGTACTGCTTTCACAATTTGTACTGTTTTTGTACTGTTTTTTTTTTTTAAATGCAACAATAAAAAATATATATCTTTTTTAATGCAACAATACTGTTCTAATATTTTAAAACAACAAATTTTGTTCTGTGTACAAAAATCTGCAGATGTTTTGAAACACCCTGTGGTACGAAAACACATCATTTATTTGCAACATTGTTATTGTTTTGATGTATTCATATTTTTAGAGCCAACGGAATAA
>NC_060954.1:10882993-10914467 GCF_022045245.1 Lucilia cuprina
TGTGAAAAGCAGTACATTTGCGTACTGATTTGGGTGTTGTGAATAAAACAGTACAATTGAAAAAAATCAGTACGTGTACTGCTAAAATCAGTACGTCTGGCACCCCTAGTTCTAGTTCAGTTTCCTTTTTCCCAAATATCAATTTAACTCATTCAAAACACTGCACGCCTTAAGACGAAGTGTAAAAATATGGCGGCTCAAATTTACAGCAACAACAAATAAACTGATCGAGAGAGAAAAAAGAAAACGAAAAAGAGTACAAAAAGGGGGATGGGATGGTGCAAAAAAATATAAAAATCTAATAAAATGCAAATTGCAAAAACTTACGACCACATGCATAGTTAGTTAGCTTAAAAATAATTATGAAATATTTCTTAAAAACCTAATTTAAAACTACGGCAAACTTACCATTTTCATCCTGAAAGAAATAATTTATTTCACCTGTCGTAGTGGCCGATGAAGCTGCAGTAGCAGTCGATGAATGCGCCATTTTTGCAAGTTTTGTTTTTGATATTAAGAAAATTTATTTGTACAACAAAAAACTTCTTTTAAAACCCGGTTGATATAAAGTGGCTATAAAAATATTAATAAATTGTTGAATTAATTTATGAAGACAGTTGAACAGAAAGTTATATAGAGAGTGGGAGAGCCAGAGAAAGAAGTTTAGTTGTTAAATGGAGGGATAAAATTAACAACAACAATTTGCATTTATAGTTTTTTTCTTTAATACTTTAACAGCTCTTTTAATAATTATACTGCTGACGTTTAATTTTCCACTGTATGAAAGTAAAAGGACTTTAGTGTCTTAATAGTTAATTTATAGGAATAAAAAAATCACAAAATTTCTTTACACATTTTATATATTTTTTCAATTTAATATTAACCAACCACAACCATTATTTTCTTATCGTTTTTAACACCAGCACTTCTTTTTTTATTCACATTTTTTCTACATATTTGTCAAGCACTAAACTACGGCGAAGAAAAAATTGTCTTACATTTTTTTGTGTGTTAATGTTGAAAATATTTTTTTGCTCTTCATTTATTTTAAAGGCTTTTTATTTCAAGATTTTCTTTTTCTAAAGACTTTACAACATAATTAATTATGTTTCCCTTTAGCTAGACAATATTCACTTAACATTTTTTTAAGATTCTTCATTCAAAAGTAAAAATTCACTTTTTTTCTATAAGCAAAATGGCGAGAAAAGGAATTTTTCAATTCCAGCGTTTACAACTTTTTTCTACTTTTCTACACCACACACACCGAAAAAATACGAATTTTCAACGGCCTTTTACTACCCCTTAATGTTAACCGATTTTTATGAATTTTATAGTAAAAAATTCGTAAAAATTGAAATTTTCAGATGGTGTAATTTTTAGGAAAATCGGTAGGGGTTTAGACCTTGTAAAGGGGTATCAAAATTTTCTTAGAATTTACCAAATGCGTCGTGTTGGACTAAAATGAGCGAGCAAATGACCCGAATGTGGCTCAGCTGATTTACCGCGCGCCAAACAGGCATCTTTAGGTGCTGCCAATGCTTGTGATAAAACGCCTAAATAAAAGGGGGCAAAAACTTTAGCTAATTAAATTTGAAATAAAATAAATTTTAATAGATGTTTTGACTTTATACAAAACATTTGCGAATTTTTAATACAATAATATACTACTTTTCTTATATCGTTTGCTTTTGAATAAAATATTTCATTTAATATTTTGTAATGCTTTTTAATTTAGCCTCTTATTTGCTAAAAATCGTCAAAATGACCATATTTTTTTTTGTTTTCATTGCTTTTCTGTGACATTTCCCACTTGACGTTTGATTTTCTTATCAGTGTTGCGTTTTTAGTGCAAAATATTGCCAGATGCAATCGTATTACTAAAACTATTTAAAATTGAAATACATATAAAACTAATAATTAATAAGGTTTTTTTATTTAAATTATTAAATATTTAATTTATTGTAATTCTTGTTATTATAATCTTTTTTTGAATAAACAATAAACTCGAAAGCTTTTGTTTATGTGTAATGAACACCGCCAATTGTTAATGAAAACAGGGTTGTTCTATGTTTTAATGCAATGACAGCGGTAAAATGAGTACTTTTTGTTTCTGAAAAAAGTACATTTTTAAAAAATCGCTTGAAATACCTTTTCTATTAAAAAGTTTTCTACTTCCATTTGCAATTAAACAATATTCTGTTAAACACTTATGTATAGAAAACTTTTTTTGTTAATTTTTTTTTTCATAAAAAACTTCTTTAGTTAAAAATATTCTATTGAAAACTTTGTAGACACTTCTCTATTAAACTTTCTACTGAACCCTTTCGATAGAAAACTATTCTATTGAAAATTATTTTATAAAAAGCAATATTGGTGAACTTGTCTATAGGAAACTTTTTTACAGAAAGCTTTTCTTATATCAGTTTTATTAGAAATTTTACTATAGAAAACATTTCTGTTTAATACTTTACTATAGAAAACTTTCTAATGTACATTTTTCTATAGTAAAATATTCTACTGAAATTCCTTTTATAACAAAATTCGATTGAATACTTTTCGCTATAGAAATCTTTTTTATTGAATACTTTTCTTTTTAATTTTTCTATTTAAATCATTTTAATTAATTAACACACATTTTGACACATTTTTCTTTTGAAAAAAGTGCTCAATTTTCTATATAAAACTTATAAAACGTATTCTTTAGCAAACTTTCTAACAACCTTTTTAAACCAATATTGATAAATTTTTATTTTCTACTAATTATTTTATATATTTTTGAGTTAATTTATGTATTTTTTTTTAAATTTCTTTATGTGATAGCAGCTTGTCGCCTGCAGTCACCATTGTATTTACTATGTTAATCAACCATATGCTTTTGACAACTCTGTTTTTGTATGTTTTGACATTTTGTAAATTATTTTGCACAAACAATAAGCAATTTTAGCGAAAAACGGCAAATATTGAAAAATTTTCTAATAATTTCATTTAAAATTCACTTCAAAACGGATTGCAGTACTATAGAAAATATGAAACCAACTTTAGCGGCTGATGAAATGTTTCCCGAAGGAGCTGGTTATATGGATATGGAGGAGGTTAGTGATAAGTTAATATGTTGATGGGAGGTTAAATTGCTTTGGAAATTTTTCGAGGATACTTAGTACATGTTGTGTATAAGTTTTTATGGCAATTGTCCTTTATTTCCATAAGTGGAATAGTATATTTGTAATGGACTGTTAAAGGAAATAAAACATCCTTTAGAGAAGGTTATCTTATACTGCATTCCTGTTGGAATAAGCTACCCTAATGACCAATACATAATGGATGATTCCATTCAAATATTCACTAATTGCTCTAAAACACACGTAAAGATGTGGAATTTGCTCGAAACAGCTAAATTTAAGACTGTCCGAAGGACTCCCTGACTACTGTAGTGTACTACAGCGAGACATTTATTGGTTACCCTTGTGTGGTGTCCTATACATGGGGACATAGAAGCAATAAACGTTCTGACGCCCTACTGAGTTTGGCTGCAACATAGGCATATCCTACGTGAAAGGTAAAGAGCTGATTGCAGACAAATTGCATACGATCGCTAATAGAATATGAGAGAATGAAGCCACCTGCCTGGAAAATCTGGCTTAGAATGGGCACGTCACGGACAAACCATGTCATAAAACTGTCAAGATCCAATCTCAGGAACCTAATTGCGGTTATAACAGGACATTGGCCTGTGGGCATTCAGAGAGAGCAGAGGCTAAAACTTCCTTTATACAATGATTTTTCTACCAGCTGCAATGACGAGAAGGAAAATGGCAATACAGAAAGAACATTTTCTATGTCACTGCCCCGCTTTCGCTGATTTTAGGCAGGAAATCTTACAGTCGTAGACAAAAGCTGTCTGTCTGATGAACATCCGGCAAGGATTAATAACCTCATCTGCAAGATCAAAAAGCTGAAATAATTCAGTAGACAAAAGCTGTCTGTCTGATGAACATCCGTCAAGGATTAATAACTTCAACTGGAAAATCAAAAAGCTGAAATAATTCAGCCCTTTTTAATAAGGACAATTGTTAGAGTGTTAATATGATGGTAACACAATGAGACCTATCTAGACCCAAGTGAGCTTTGCCTCGAACGGCTGCCAAATTAACCTAACCTATCTTATGGACACAGAGCACAGACTGAATTTAGTTTAAGAAAGTCTATTCCTTTATTGGAATAGTGTAAAATTGTTTTTCTCTTGTAGAAAAAGTTTCGATTTTTTCTTTTGAAGTTTTTTTTTTTTTTTTTTTTTTTTTTTTTTTTTTTGAGCTTAAGGAGACTTTTTCAGCAGAAAACGTTTTTATTTTCTATAGAAAAATAAGTGATTTGTAGAGACATTTTGTATAGTTTCAAATACTGCTTTGTTGTAGAATTTTTCTATAGTAAAAGTTCTTGCAAATTTGCTAGTTTACTTATTACAAAATTTATTTATTTTTTTCAGTCCGGTGGTTCTTCGGCTATCTTAATGGATTTGGCCAGTAATGAAAAACATGTTCATGCTGATTTCTATAATGATTTCGATGATCTCTTTGATGATGGTGATGATGATATTTTAAATCTTACCTCGGATAATAATTCTTAAATAAATTTAAAAAACAAAATTAGTTCTTGTTGTTGTTGTTTTTTTCATACATTTTTCTTTTGTTACATTTTGTTTTATTACTTATATTACACACGAATGTTGTTGGTTTTTTTGTTTTTGTTTTCATTATTTTACTTTGTAGGCTAAATTATGAATAGTTTAGTTTTTCTTTTTTTCTTTTATTTTTTTTATACACAATTATAAAATTATTTTAATTAAAAATGAAAACAAAATAAACTTAAGCAAGACTAGCACCTTTACATTAATATAAAACAAATACGGTGACTATATATAATATATAATTTAGGGGGAAGCAAAATATTGTTTAAAAATGAAAAAAAAATTAACTAAAAAATATTTGTAAAAAATAATTAACTACAAAAAAAGGTTATACATAATTATTGCAATTCTTTACTTTAAGGTTTAGTTTGTTTTGTAATAAATACAAAAGAAATTAAAATGTGTTAAGTCCAAGGCTTTTTTTATACTTAAATTACTAAAGTTTTTCTACTACTTTTTCTCACTTAATAATTATTTAAATTTTTAGTAGTATTTTATGAATTTTATTGGAATTGTTTTTATGTTTTTGTGAGATTTTTTTTTTAAATTTTCTTATTTTTATATATTTTTTTGCCGAAAAAATTTTTTGTTGGTGATTTTTGTATTCTTGTGTTATGTGATAAATATTGTTTTCATTTTAATATATATATATGTGTGTGTGTATGTGTGTGTTTTGTTTTATAGTTAAAGAGCCATTTAATTAAGAATTATATATATTTAAAAATATGTTTAAAAACTTAAGAACTAAAACAAAAATTTAACCATCTAAAGGCGGCCCTAAATACACCATAGAAACCTCCGTATTACCATAAACAGCTGATACCGTGGGATAAAGTTTTTTATCCGGTAAACCTGTACACACAGTAAAATGTTATAAAAACAAAAAAATACATCTTAAAAAACACTCACTCACTCACCTCTAAATGCAACACCTAAAAATTCATAATTTTTTTCAAAAGATAATGTATTATCATCGCAGTCTAGTATAACACGTATTCTTTCGCCCACCTATTAAAGCGATTAAAGCGAAAAAAAGTACAATTATTTCTCTTTCTATTTAACAAATCACAATTTCATTATAAAAACCTGATATTTGGGTGCATTATTTAACAATGGATAGCTGCCTTGTACATCACCATTGTGTAATAAATGATTTTCTACTAAATTCCAACCCCAACTTTGAGCGTCTGATCCCAATAAGGCCACATAACCATGACACTGTAAAAGTGCTTCTTTCGTTGATATACCAACAACAGCCACTGTACCTAATGGTCCCTCCCATATCACCTCCCAGGTATGACGTCCCTCACGAAAACCTATTTTACCTCTTGCTGCATCTGTACTTTGAGCAACGGGATTTCTGTAAAGCAAAAAAACAAAATGTTATTTTATAGATAATTTCTATAGAAAATAATTATAAATTGGGGCCTCGTTGAAATAATGGACCGATGTTAAACATTTTCAAAAGGTCTCGTCTATGGTACCAGATCATGTGCCAAATTATATTGAATTACCTACAAAATTGCAACCTGTAGTTTGATTACAAGGTTTACAAACTCTATTTAGGGGTTTAGTTGTATGGGGGCTAGGTGAAATAATGGACCGATGATGATCACGGTACCATAGATGATCACGCGCCAAATTTCATTGAATTATCTACAACACTGCGACCTGTAGTTTGATTACAAGGTTTACAAGCCCTAATTGGGGGGTACAGTTGTATGGGGGCTAGGTGAAATAATGGACCGATCTTAACCATTTTCAATAGGGTTCGTCTCTGGGACAATAGAATATCATGTAACAAATTTCATTGAATTATCTTCAAAATTGCGATCTGTAATTATAAGGTTTACATGGACGGACGGACATAGCTAAATCGACTCAGAAAATGATTCTGAGCCGATTGGTATACTTTAAGGTGGGTATAGGACCAGTATTATTGTGCTTTACAAACATCAGTACAAACCCATTATACCCTCCCTACTAAAGTGGTGTAGGGTATAAAAATGTTTAATTTAAAGTGTTGTTGTTCTATAGAAAACATGGTCTCGTTTGTGTGCTTTGTCAGAGTTCTTTCTAAAGAAAAAGTCTATGCTTTGTAAAGTTGATTTTTTATAAGATCTCCTGAAGTATAGAGTAGTTTTCTATAGGAAACTTTACATGACTTGAAGGTTGATGGACCTTCAAGATACGTGATCGTAGTCCTGAATAAGGAATCCTTGGAACCGATGAGCTAGACAAAGGGGAATGTCTCTATTACGGAATGATCTTCCTCCACGTTTAACGTAGCGGCTCCAAGGGCGATCCCTCTTCGAAAGTGGAGGCAGATGATGAGGTGATCCAGCAGTCGATAGAAAGCACGGTTAGCAACATCACCTCTGATCGCTCTGAGACTGATGATGCTCAGTAAGTCTCTGAATTGATGAGCAAACTCTCTAATCGGAAGAATAAGGAGGTCGACGACAACGATCTTCTGGATCTATCCCAGGAGAGTAATTATAGGTTCTAAACCCACTTTTATTGTGTCGAACGGAAGAGAGGTACTAGATACTATATCGCTCGTGAATGCTAAGCACCGCGAAAGTATCACGCATTGGACCGTATCTAGCGAATTTTCTTTGTCAGACCATCACAATATAGATTTTATGATTGGTAATATAAAAGGTAGGAATAGAAGGAAGACGAACTGAGAAGTTCAACATAACCTCCTTTCATCGTCTCTAATTTCTCTCCCTACTCTAGAAAGTACGGAGGACATTGATGCAGCAGTTCGTATGGCGACCACAAGTGCGTGTAAACCTACCATCAAGAGAGGCAAATCCAAGCTCTCATGGTGGAACACTGAAATAACTAATGCTTGGAAAGTATGTCGTAAACTGTTCAATGAGGCAAAAAGAACCAATAACTGGATAGCCTATAAAACCTCTGTGAATAGTTTTAAAAATTTGACTAGAAATGTGAAGAGAAATGCCTGGAGGGACTTCTACACGAACGTTGAAGGTTCTTCGGAGACCAATCGACCTCACATGTTGTACCGAACTATATTCAAAAGCCCTGTGGCAACTGGACTATGTCCTGCAGAGAATCCTGGACACTTAAGGATTCTTTCTAAAGAGAAAATCTCTGCGTTAAAGATTCCTTTTCAATAGAAAACTGGTCTGGTGTCGTTTTCATAAGAAAGAGTATTTGTTTCGTAGATACTTTTCTATAGAAAGTTTCTATTTAAAAGACTCGTTTTTAATAGAAAAGTGTCGTCTTTGAAAATACTTTTTCTGTAAGAAGTGTTGTGTATTATTATTTTCAATAGAAAAAGTGTCTCCTTTGTAGAGACGAATTCTATAGAACAAGAGTCTGCTTTGTAGTGTCGTTTTCTATAGAAAAAGTATTAGCTTTGAACTTTTTCTATTGAAAGTGTCTGCTCTGAAAATATGTTTTCTAAAGAAACACCACAGCATTGTAGTTTTTGTTGTTGTTGTAACACTGCTCAAGAGTTCTTTCCTGGGCAAAAAACTTTCGATTAATACAGCTGTTGCTTGATTGATAATCTTTCTTGAGAATCGAGTCGTTCCGGAGCGGAGATCCAATTGTGGTGGAAATGTTCCAGCATTGTAGTTTTTGTTGTTGTAACAGTGGCAGCTAGTTCTTTCTGGGGGAAAGATTCCATTGTCATAGGTACGAGTTCTTTGTAGAAACTCTTTGTTTTTTTCAGCAGATTTCTATAGAAAGTGTCCGCTTTGTACAACCATCCTCTACAGAAAAAGAGCTTGATTTGTAATTTGTTTTCTTTTTTAAAATTTGTTATAGAAAAAGTGTCTACTGATTAAAGACGTCTTCCATAAAGAAAAATGTTTGCTATAGAAATACACTTTTGATAGATAGATCCCTTTCTTTTGAAGACTTTGATAGGATAACTTTAAGAGATTTTTAAACAACTACTCACCTATGTAATGTAAAACCATTTCGTTTAATATATACATTTCTCGAACAATCGAATGGATCCCAGGCATGATAAAATGCTCTCAATTTCATTTTATATGTGGGCACTGACGAAAGTAAATCTGATTTTAGAGCCTCTTCGGGTAGTTTACGTATACAATAGGTACGCCAGACATCACTATTCTCATCGTCTAGGAAATTTTTCCAACTTCGACAGACCAACATACAATTCCTAAGATCACGCAAATCCAAATATGAAAATATCACTTCCAAGACATTGTAATTAAGCATTGAAGCTATTAAATCAGCCATTATGATTAAAGCTGCGTTAATAAATTTTTGATTTTCTAAGTGTTTATTGGGTGGTCCAAAAAAATAAAAATTCGAGGTGATGACGTTAGCGAGACGTACGGCGAGCAGCAGCAACCCGTTGACAGGTTGTGTTCCTTTTACGCTCACTTCTACAGCACTTGAACACGAAATTCCTTTGTAAGACAACAATTCAATACATCACAATACAATGGCTTCAAGTGATTTTTGTTTTTTTATTTATAATTACTAAAGTCTACCCCCTTTTTTTTGTCTAACACAAACTCCTTTATAAATTCTTTATTTGATTTCTAGCAACAACAGTAGAGTTAATTTTGGGGGTGGGTTCAGTGCCCGTTTGTTTTCACTAACACACAAATTATATTATAATTTAGTTATTTATTTAGTGTATTTTGAAATAAATTAATGAATATAATATTAATTTTTCTTTAATATTTATTCACTATAAAAAAATTTTCACCGAAAAAAAGTGTATGTAAATATTTTGTAAAATATTAAATCGGCAAAACGTGTCTCTAGAGTAGTTGAGTTCTTAACTAAATGAAAATCAATGACAGCATTGACAGTTAGTCAAATAACAGGATGTTTCATATAATTTTGTATTGTTTAGAACAACTCTGTGTTGTTAATATAAACAAAAAACATACGTTGCTGTAGAAATCAATGGAAATTAAAGAATATTAAGCAAAATTTTGTAATTTCATTGAAATTTCTTAGGAAATTTAAATAAATGCATTGAAGAAATATAATTTTTCCTTATAATTCTTATATATTTATGTTTTTTCTGTGACTTTTCCTCTTAATCTTCCATATCTTGTATATTTATTTGATCGCCACTTTTAGGTTCGTTTAGCTCATCATTCCTTTTAATTTCATCCGTTTCTTTTTGTACTTTCTGCTCAAATAACAATTCCCTGGCACGACATTCTTGCCGATAATATTTATTTAATATAATGGAAAAATAATAGAAAATTTCCACTGCAGAAACCATGCTCATGCCCACGAATAAACTGAAAGCGCTGCCTAAATTTGCTATAGAAATCAAACATTTATAAGATTTCTATTAAAACTATAAAAATATTAATGTACTTACAGACCAATGTCACCATATTGGATAAGAGATCATGACGTACTCGGCGAAAAACTTGAGAATTTATATAGACATGAACAACACTATAGTCCTTTTTAATGCCATCGCTGAGTAAAGAAATTAAAGGTTTAAATCTTGCAGGGCTCATTACAATACTGGTTACAGGTAAATAGAGATAATCACTACTAACGCCAATTTCACTTTTTTCATTTACTAACTTTATTGTTGTGAAAAAATTTCCCAGTTTTGAAGTTTGTTGATAGAATTTTGTAAACATTGAACAACTGTTCCATACAAAATCAACTATTGTGAATGAATTGTTCACAACAAGTTCACGATAGCAATTTTCCCTTCGAGGGATATGAAAACGTTCACTTTTATTGGCGCTAGGGGTGATTCTATAGATTTCTCTTTAAAGAGAAACTTTTCTTTAGAAATTGTCATGTCTTACTTACTAAAAGGTGTCTATAGTGGGAATATTCAATTCCAAAGGTGCACTGGTGACCTGAACATCATATTCGATCTTTTCACAGCTTCTATAACAGGAACACTGAGTCGTCTTATAACGGCCAATAATAGCAGCTGTAAAAAAAGGTCCCAAATACTTTCACTATCAATCACTTTTCAATCTGTTACAATACTTTTTCGAACTCACCAAAATTATCCACCAAACAAGGAATATCCTTATACGAACATATACGATCTTGGGTTCGATTACTAAAGAAAAAATACGTATAACAATTGCAGAGTTTTAGCATTGACTCAACTCGACAATTAAGCTCACAATTAGCCCCAATATAGGAACGAAAAAAAGTCAACGGTCTTTCGTGGGGAAAAACACATTTACGATTTTCAAAAGAAAGATCTTTAACGGCTTGTGAACAAAATGTTTCGGTTGGTCGTACCGTCATGAAAACTTCTTCGTTGAGTGGTACAAATTTGATTACGGAGTGAGCGCTGGGAAAAGCATTCGTTTGTTGCATGAGCACTTTAAAACCATGGGAATACGAATGTATACGATCGAATATACTATCATTGTAGTAGAGAATGAGAGAGAGACCATTACGTAGTCCAGAGTGGGCATAACGATTGGTAAAGTTGATGCTTGAGGAATAGGAGGATACAGTAAATATTATATATAAAGACTGGTCTTTGTCTTGTCCAAAGTCTAGTATATAGTTTGGACTAAAGATTAGTCTATAGTCTATAGTCCATTCTATAGTCTAGTCTATAGTCTAGTCTATAGTCTAGTCTATAGTCTAGTCTATAGTCTAGTCTATAGTCTAGTCTATAGTCTAGTCTATAGTCTAGTCTATAGTCTAGTCTATAGTCTAGTCTATAGTCTAGTCTATAGTCTAGTCTATAGTCTAGTCTATAGTCTAGTCTATAGTCTAGTCTATAGTCTAGTCTATAGTCTAGTCTATAGTCTAGTCTATAGGCTAGTCTATAGTCTAGTGTATAGTCTAGTCTATAGTCTAGTCTATAGTCTAGTCTATAGTCTAGTCTATAGTCTAGTTTATAGTCTAGTCTATAATCTAGTCTATAGTCTATAAAGTCTGATATGAAAACTGTAGACTCACATGGATTGATTTAAATTAAACGAACAACAATAGCCACTAAAAGTATGAGCAATTTGAAACAATCGGCTACAGGGTACAATCTCATCCTTATAACGACATTTATATATAATATCGCTACAATTCCAACTGATTTTTCCAATAAATTGTAAAATACTTAAATTATTAAGAATCAATACTTCTTCCAATAAATTTAATTCTTTGGTAGAATATTTAATGCCATCGTACATAAAACCATAATTGGCATCTAAAAGATCTAAAATATCAGGGACCGAAGTAAAATTGGGCAATATTCTAGAATGAAATTAAAAAAAAAAACAAAAAAATTTAAGAAAATTTCTTAACAAAATCTAAAAATCACTTACAATGTTTCTAAAAACTCTTTAGATTTCTGCATATTATACATGACCTCCGGACAAATGGTTGTGGGTGGAAATATTAGACTTGATATAGGGGCATGATCATTTTCCACATTCATACGTGTAGGATTGCTGCTATAGTCCACATAGAAAGTAACCACCATGACTACAGCACAGATGAACATTATTAAGGAAATTAACATCCAAATAAATCTGGAACAAAGGGAAGAAAGATTTGTTTGAATTTTTATTCCCAAAAAGATATTCCAACAGCGTGTACCTTATATATTTATTAGTTTCCTCATCTTTGGTATATTTTAAACCATGAATACTGGTGGTATCACAAAAAGCATACCAAGTACGTTTGAGAGCTCCCCTTAGGGCGGTGATAGATTCATCTATATCTTCAGGTTGTAATTCAGCGTGACCCATGTTAAATACTTTCCTAAGGAACAGTTATTACAAGAATAATTGATAAACTTATAAATTTCCTCCTTTTTATAACAAAAATTTCGCCTAAACATTTTCATTTAATTAAATATTTCCTAATAAAAACATCCTCTTTTTTTCTGTGCAGTCTGACAACCCTTAATTATAAACATATTAATGTTTGTCAATGTTATCAATTGTATTTATACTATAGCATACTTTTAGGCTCCTTATTTTACTGGAAATTTTGTGAGAAATTGTTGTTGTTTAAAAAAAGAAACTTAAACAAAAGAGTGT
Organism: Lucilia cuprina; assembly: GCF_022045245.1. Taxonomy (NCBI): domain Eukaryota; kingdom Metazoa; phylum Arthropoda; class Insecta; order Diptera; family Calliphoridae; genus Lucilia; species Lucilia cuprina. Next base: position 10,895,696 of record NC_060954.1, read on the forward strand.
GAAGACTATCAACAACAGCCGAAATAGCTCAGTTGGGAGAGCGTTAGACTGAAGATCTAAAGGTCCCCGGTTCAATCCCGGGTTTCGGCATCTCATCTTTTTTCTTTTTATTTTTTTATAGGAAATTGTTGTCAACAATAATTCTCTGTAGCAAATGGTTCCTAATGATAGTTTTCTATAGAACACTTATTACTCAAAAATAATTTTCAATAGAAAGTTTTTCAGCTATGATCATTTTCAATAGTAAAATGTTCACAAATTACTCTTTTCTATAGAAAAATGTTCACAAATGACTGTTTTTTTATATTAAAGTGTTTAACAGTGATAGTTTTCTATAGAAAAACTTTCAACAATCACATTTTTCTATAGAAAAGTGTTTAAAAATTATAGTTTTCTATAGAAAAATGTTCAACAATGACAATTTTCTATTGAAAAATGTTCACCAATAAAGTTTTTTGTAAGAAAAAGTACACCAACGGAATTTTGCTGTAGAAAAAATTTCACCAATGGCAGTTTTTTATAGAAAAATTTTCACAAACTATAGTTTTCTATAGAAAAATGTTCACCAATGATAGTTTACTATGAGAAAATGTTCACCAATGATACTTTTCCATAGAAAAATGTTCAACAATGACAGTTTTCTATTGAAAAATGTTCATCAATGACAGTTTTCTATTGAAAAATGTTTTGTAAGAAAGTTTTTTGTAAGAAAAAGTACACCAATGGAATTTTGCTGTAGAAAAAATTTCACCAATGGCAGATTTTTATAGAAAATTTTTCACAAACTATAGTTTTCTATAGAAAAATGTTCACCAATGATAGTTTACTATGAGAAAATGTTCACCAATGAAGTTTTATGTAGAAAAAAGTTAGTTTACTATGAGAAAATGTTCACCAATGATAGTTTTCCATAGAAAAATGTTCAACAATGACAGTTTTCTATTGAAAAATGTTCACCAATAAAGTTTTTTTGTAAAAAAAGTACACCAATGGAATATTGCTGTAGAAAAAATTTCACCAATGGCAGTTTTTTATAGAAAATTTTTTACAAACTATAGTTTTCTATAGAAAAATGTTCACCAATGAAAGTTTACTATGAGAAAATGTTCACCAATGATAGTTTTTTTATAGAAAAATGTTCACCAATGAAGTTTTTTGTAGAAAAAAGTTCACCAATGGAATATTTCTGTAGAAAAAAGTACAACTATGACAATTTTCTACTGAAAAATGTTCACCAATGATAGTTTTCTATGGAAAAATGTTCACCAATATAATTTTCTTATAGAAAAAATTTCTTTAATTACACCTTTCTATAGAGAATATTTCAAAAATTACAGTTTTCTATAGAAAAAAGTTCAACAATGACAGTATTCTATAGAAAAGTGTTTACCAATGGAATTTGTTCTGTACACAAAAGTTCACCAATGTAATTTTTTGTAGAAAAAAGTTCACCAATCAAATTATTTTGTAGATAAATGTTCACCAATGTAGAAACTTAAAAAGTTTTCTATAGAAAAACTTTCACCAATGACAATTTTCTTTAGAAAAACGTTCACAAATGTAAATTTTTTATAGAAAAAAAAAGTTCACCAATGATATTGTTTTCTTTAGAAAATTGTTCGCTAAAGTAAATTTTCTATAGAAAAAAACCCTTCACCAATGAAATCAAAAAGCATTCCCATAACACTTCGACGTCATATTATTGAAATATTGTTTAAAGAAAAGATTTACAGCCTGTACCTCCCATCATAACAATATGGTCAAGGTAGAGATAACCAGGTATACAAATCACAATAAATGACCAGTAAATCCCACAACCAGCTTATCTTGGACTAGATAGTAAATAGTATTTTATATAAAAATCACAACAAAATCAAAAAATAACTTTAGTTTTTCATTAACTTTTACTACAGAAAGATGTTGAAAATCGTTAGTACTTTGAAACCATTATTTTTGTTAATAATACTGCTGCACCGATCAAATAGCCAGCATAATCCTCATTGGTGGTCGAATCGCAATACTATAGTCCATCTATTCGAATGGAAATGGTTAGATATTGCCCGGGAATGTGAAGAGTTTTTGGCTCCTCGTGGTTTTGCTGGCGTACAAGTGTCTCCGGTAACAGAAAATGTTATTGTTGCCAAACGTCCGTGGTGGGAACGTTATCAACCGATATCCTATAAGTTACAAACACGGTCGGGTTCGGAGCTAGAATTTGCCGAAATGTGTCGTCGTTGTAATAAAGTGGGCATACGTATTTATGTCGATGTTCTACTAAATCATATGGCTGCCGATCAATATCAGCCGGCGATGGGCACAGCTGGCTCTATAGCTGATCCGGGGTCAAAGTCATTTCCAGCCATACCATTTACCGCATTAGATTTTCATTCGACCTGTGAAATTTGGAATTGGAATGATCGTTATCAGGTGCAAAATTGTGAGCTGGTGGGTTTGAAAGATCTAGATCAAAGTAGCGAGTGGGTGAGGGAACGTTTGGTAGAGTTTTTAGATCATTTAGTGGAGCTGGGTGTGGCGGGGTTTCGAGTGGATGCAGCAAAACATATGAGGGCAAGTGATTTGGAGGTAAGAAATCAATAAATACCAGGTTGAAAGAGCAATAAAGATCATTGGTGAAAATTTGAACAAAACTGTCATTGGTGAACAGTTTTCCTATAGAAAATTGACATTGGTGAACAGTTTTCCTTAAAAAATTTACATTGGTGAACATTTTGCTATAGAAAATTATGATTGATGAAAATATTTCTTAGAAAATTGTTATTCGTGAACAGTTTTTTACAGAAAATTGTCATTGGTGAACATTTTTCTACAGAATACTATAATTGGTGAAGTTTTTCTATAGGAAATTATTACTGTTGAGTATTTTTCTTTTTCATATTTGACATTGGTGAACATTTTTTCTTTGAAAATTAACATTGGTGAACATTTTTCTACAGAAAAACGTCATTGGTGAACATTTTTCTATACACAAATTCCAATAATGAACTGTATTTGAAAGAAATATTTGATGATGGTAAACATTTTTCTATAGAAAACTATCATTGGTGAACATTTTTCTATAGAAAACTGTTATTGGTGAACACTTTTTAATAGAAAACTGTTATTGGACAATATTTTTCTATAGAAAACTATCATTGGTGAACATTTTTCTATAGAAAACTATCATTGGTGAACGTTTTTTCTATAGAAAACTTTTATTGGTGAACATTTTTCTATAGAAAACTGTTATTGGTGACCAATTATCCATAGAAAAATGTTATTGGTGAACATTTTTGTATAAAAAACTATCATTGGTGAACATTTTTCTATAAAAAACTATTATTGGTGAACATTTTTCTATAGAAAACTTTGATTGGTTAACATTTTTCTATAGAAAACTATCAGTGGTGAACATTTTTCTATAGAAAACTATCATTGGTGAACATTTTTCTATAGAAAACTATCATTGGTGAAAATTTTTCTATAAAAAACTGTTATTGATAAACATTTTTCTATAGAAAACTTTAATTGGTTAACATTTTTCTATAGAAAACTATCAGTGGTGAACATTTTTCTATAGAATACTGTTATTGGTGACCATTTTTCTATAGAAAACTTTCATTGGTGAACATTTTTCTATAGAATACTGTTATTGGTGACCATTTTTCCATAGAAAACTATCATTGGTAACCATTTTTCTATAGAAAACTGTTATTGGTGACCATTTTTCCATAGAAAACTATCATTGGTAAACATTTTTCTATAGAAAACTGATATATTTGAACATTTTCCTATTGAAAACTGTTATTGGTGAACATTTTTCTATAGAGAACTATCATTGGTGACCATTTTTCTATAGAAAACTATTATTGGTGATCATTTTTCCATAGAAAACTGTTATTGGTGAACATTTTTCTATAGAAAACTATCATTGGTGAACATTATTCTATAGAATACTGTTATTGGTGACCATTTTTCCATTAAAAACTAACATTGGTGAATATTTTTCTATGTTATTGGTGAACACTTTTTAATAGAAAACTGTTATTGGAGAACATTTTTCTATAGAAAACTATAATTGGTGAACATTTTTCTATAGAAAACTATCATTGAACTATCGTTTGTGAAAATTCAATAGAAAACTGTTATTGCTTACAAATTTTTTATATAAAACTGTGATTGGTGAACATTTTTCTATAGAAAACTATAATTGGTGAACATTTTTCTATAGAAAACTATCATTGGTGAACATTTTTCTAAAGAAAACTATTATTGGTGAATATATTTCTAAAGAAAACTGTTATTGGTGAAAATTTTGCTATAAAAAATTGTAATTGGTGAACGTTTTTCTATAGAAAACTGTTATTGGTGAATATTTTTCTATAGAAAACTATCATTGGTATTGCTGAACACTTATCTATGGAAATGTGTTATTGGTAAAGATTTTTCTATGGAAAACTGTTATTTCTGAACATTTTCTATATAAAGTTTGCATTGTTAAACCTTTTTTTCTATAGAATGTTGATATTAAAGAACATTTTCCTATAGAAAGGTATTATTGATGAAAATGTCTTGAAATTTTGTTCTTTATATTTTTTGCAGATCATTTACAATCGTATTCGCGATCTTAATGTGGATCATGGTTTTGCCCCCCGTTCCCGAGCCTTTATCTATCAGGAAGTTATCGATCATGGTCACGAAACTGTCAGCAAATATGAATACAATCTCTTGGGTGCAGTGACAGAATTTCGTTTTTCCGAAGAAATTGGTAGAGCTTTTCGAGGGCACAATCAATTGAAATGGCTGCAAAATTGGGGTCCACAATGGGGCTTTTTGCCAAGTGAACATGCTTTAGTTTTTGTCGATAATCATGATAATCAACGTGATGGCGGAGAGGTACTGACCTATAAAACATCGAAACAATATAAAATGGCGACAGCTTTTACTCTAGCTTATCCTTATGGTATAACACGTATTATGTCTTCCTTTGAGTTTTCTGATCGTGATCAGTCACCACCCCAAACGTTTGAGGAAGAAATTATATCTCCCGAATTTGATGAGGCGACTGGAGCCTGTGTTAATGGCTGGGTTTGTGAACATAGATGGCGCCAAATCTATAATATGATTGAGTTTAAAAATGTTATAGGTCCGGTGGGCATTAATGACTGGTGGGATAATGGTGATAATCAGATTGCCTTTTGTCGTGGTAATCGAGGTTTTGTGGCTTTTAATGGTCAATCGTATGATTTGAAAGAACGTTTAATGACTTGCCTGGAACCGGGTGTATATTGTGATGTTATAACGGGTTCAAAAGTTAATGGCCAATGTAGTGGTAAAACGGTTGAAGTGGAATTATGGGGTTATGCTGATATATTTATAGGTTCTCAGGAGCAAGATGGTGTTTTGGCAATACATCGTGATTCCAAATTGTAAATAGCAGGGATCTAATGAAGAAATAAAACTCAAATGGTTTAAATTTTCAAAAATACAATAGAATTTTTTTACTTTATTGAAAAACATTTTTATTGAAAAACATTTTTATTATTTTGCATTAGGGGGGGTTTCAAAAACATCAATTTAGAGTTAATTTACAAATTTGTAAAGGGGGCGGGGTTGGCTTTTTGAATTTTAAGAAAATCTGTTATTAAATTCTTTTGCTGGGTGGTGTAAGCTTGAAAAATTCAATAACTTAACAATAATATTTATGAAAATAATTTCAAAATCCTTAGATTATAAGTTAAACCTGGTTTAGTTAAACTTTATTTAACTAATAACTTAATAAAAGTATATTTTTTTAAAAAACACAAGTTCTATTAATAAAAATGTTTAATTAAACAATTTTTAATGAAAAATGTTTAATTAAACAATTTTTAATGCAAAATTTAGTTTAAAACTCGGTTTAGTTAAACTCGTTTAAATAAAGTTTAACAAAACCTAATGCCATAATATAATTGTAATAGACAACAACAGTTTCTGAGAAAATTTAATATGTTTTTTTAAATTTTAACTAAAATTAAGTTAAACTTGGTTAAAAAGATTAAAAAATTTTTATAGAAATTCTGTTTTAAACTTGGTTTAGTTAAACTAACTAAAATAAAGTTTAAAAGGAAGATAACAAAATATTCTTAATAAAAATTTAATTAATTATAGGGAAAACTTAAACTTTTTTAAATTTAAACAAAATTTTAGTTAGGTTTAGTTAAACTTAATAAAAACAAGTTTAACTCAATAAAACTTAAGTTTATTAATATAGCCAAGGTTTTGCTTAAGAGAATTTAAATATTTTAAATTTTCATTTCAAATTAGGTTAATTTAGGTTTAGTTAAACTTGCTAAAATAAAGTTTAACTAAAATCTTTATTATATCTTTAATAACAACAAGTTATTTATACAAAAAGTTAGATTTTAACAAATTTTAATAAAATTTAACATAAACTCAGTTTAGTTAAACTTAAGACAAACAAGTTTAACTCAATAAAACTTTATATTTGTAGTTCAATAAAGTTTTATTTAGAAAAACTCAAGTTTTATGTAAAAGAAGTTTAGTTTGTTATTCTTTGAAAGAAAAAACTTAGTTTATGTTAAACTTAGTTTAGCTAAACTTAATAAAAACAAGTTAAACACTTAACAACAAAATGTTTAAGAAGTTTTAATAAAATTTAAACCTTTATTTTAAAAACTTTACAAATTTCTTAGTTTCGAGTAAAAGTCGTTTAAACTAAGTTTAGTTAATCTTTGAAAATACGAGTTTAACTAAAACTGTTTATGTAATTTTATACTTAAGTTAATTGTTTTAATAAAAAATCTAAAATTTTCTTAATTTAAACTTAGTTTATGTTAAACTTAGTTTAGCTAAACTTAATAAAAACAAGTTTAACACTTAAAAACAAAATGTTTAGAAAGTTTTAATAAAATCTAAACAAATTTTATTATAAACCCAGCAATTTTATTTTTAATTGATTTTTATAAAATTTTTAAATATTTTTTCTTATTTTTTTTAATTTATTTAAAATATTGTTTTTTATATAATAAATATAATAATATTTTTTTTCTATTTAACTGTTTTAATATTTAATAAATATATATATTTTTTTTTAAATTTTCCTCTCCTCTCATACAAAAAACAACATTTCAGTTTAAAAGTTTTGTTTTTCTGTTTAGTTTATAATAATAATTTTATAAAATATATTATTAGTTTTAATATTAATTAATAATTTATGGCTGTTGTGGTTAAAAATCCTTAGCAAAAACTGCAAATAGAAAAAGTTTTTTTTTTTGTAAACTTTAATAAATTTTGCGGAATTTTTTATTTTATTATTTTCTATAAAATTATTAAGCCAAACATTTATTTGCAACATTGCTTTTGTATATGTACTACAAATTAAAACTGTTTAAATCATATAAGCAAATTATAAAAAAAACAAAAAAAACTTTTTCTACTTGCATTCGTTTAATAAATAAAAATTATCTATTTTTAAATTTATTAATATTGTTTAAATAAAACTAAATAATAAAGCTATTAAACAACATAAATAAGTATGTTTGTTAATATAAAATAACCTCCATTAAGAAATTAAAGCAAAAATCTTATATTTACGCTGAATGTTTTGAAAACAAAGAGAATTTAATGTTAAAAATGTTTGTTAAGCGTTTTTTTTTCTTAAGCGTTCTTTTTTGTTCACAATTGGCATCTCTGTGTTTTTAAGTGACAAGTAATTGCTAGCCATTTGTTTTCTTCTGCTGCAGGCATGGAAAATTTAGAACTTGTAGATTTGCCAGTTGTAGCTTAACAAAATTTGTGATCACGTCTAGTTTATAGTCTAGTCCATAGTCTAGTCTATAGTCTAGACTATAGTCTAGTCTATAGTCTAGTCTATAGTCTAGTCTATAGTCTAGTCTATAGTCTAGTCTATAGTCTAGTCTATAGTCTAGTCTATAGTCTAGTCTATAGTCTAGTCTATAGTCTAGTCTATAGTCTAGTCTATAGTCTAGTCTATAGTCTAGTCTATAGTTTAGTCTATAGTCTAGACTATAGTCTAGTCTATAGTCTAGTCTATTATCTAGTCTATAGTGTAGTCTAGTCTATAGTCTAGTCTATAGTCTAGTCTATAGTCTAGTCTGTAGTCTAGTCTATAGTCAAGTCTATAATCAAGTCTATGGTCTAGTCTATATTGTAGTCTATAGTCCAATCTATAGTCTAGTCTAAAGTCTAGTCTATAGTCTAGTTTGTAGTCTAGTCTATAGTCTAGTTTATAGCCTAGTTTATAGTTTAGTTTCTAGTCGGGTCCATAGTCCAGTCTATAGTCTAATCTGTAGTCTAGTCTATAGATCAGTCTATAGACCAGTCTATAGTTTAGTCTTTTCTAGAGCCTATAGTCTATTCCATAGTCTAGTCTATAGTGTAGTCTATAGTATAGTCCAGTCTATAGTCTAGTCTAAAGTCTAGTCTATAATCTTATCTAGTCCATAGTCTAGTCTATAGTCTAGTATATAGTCTATAGATCTGCCTATAGACCAGTGTGTAGTTTAGTCTATAATTTAGTCTATAGTCTAGTCTGTAGAGTGATCTATAGTGCAGTCTAAAGTGTAGTTTATAGTCCAGTCTAAAATCTAGTCCATAGTTCAGCCTATAGTCTAGTCTATAGTTTATTTTATTGTTTAGTCTAAAGTCTAGTCTATAGTCTATAGACTAAACTATAGATTAGACTATAGACTGAACTATAGTCTAGATTTTAGACTAGACTATAGACTACTCTATAGAATGCACTATAGACCACTCTACAGACTAGACTATAGATTAGACTCTAGACTAGATTATAGACTAAACTACAGACTGGTCTATAGACTGATCTATAGACTAGACTATAGACTAGACTATAGACTAGACTATAGACTAGACTATAGACTAGACTATAGACTAGACTATAGACTAGACTATAGACTAGACTATAGACTAGACTATAGACTATACTATATACCTAACTATACACTATACCCTAGACTATAGATTAGATTATAGCCTAGTCTACTCTATGAGTGGGTCTATAGTATTCTCTTTAGTTAGTCTAGTCTGTAATCTATAGTCTACTCTATGGTCGGGTCTATAGTCTATAATTTAGTACAGTCTAATTTATAGTCTATAGTTTTGTTTATAGTCTAGTCCATAATCATGTTTACGGTTTAGTATGTAGTCTAGTCTATAGTTTAGTCGATATTTGAATCTATAGTCTATATATAATGCTATATTATGGGCTAAAATATAGTCTATAATTTAGTCTATAACTTAAGTGTATGTTTTAGTTTAGTCTATAGTTTAGTCCATAGTTGTGTATATTTATATAATCTAGTGTAGTCTTCTTATGAGTTAGTACTAATATTAAATTTCAATTTTCTATGTCTGTTTTACCGTGTTTTTTGTTATTGTTTTTATTTTTTCTATATGTGTACGAAAGTATGTAAGTGTTTTGTTATTGTTTGCAGCTTGTTGTAATGATAATGTTTTGTTTACGTTTGTTATTGTTCTCTAGTGCTTGTCAAACTGTAATGGAGATTATTTAGAAAAAAATGTGGCACAGCCATAGTTTGGCTTTGTTTTTGTTGTAATAAAAAAAGCGTTAACATGTAAATTTAACAAGCCAAATTAACTACTAATAATATACATACATATAAATATTTTAATTAATTTTAATTTAAAAGATATGTTTTCTATATATATAAATGAAGTTTTGTGTTTTTCTTTTTTCTATATATTAAACATTTATTAAATTTAATAAAAAGTACGGCCCCTTGACCAGCTTAAAAAATTTTCATTATTATTAATAATATATATTTTTTTAATAAAAAAATATTAAGTTTTTTTTTAATAAATTTTCATATACTTTAACAGGAACCATTTAAGACATTTTACATTGAAAAAGTGAAGAAAATTATTTATTTATTTATTTATAATTTAAATATTAGACACTTAATTGTAAAAAAAAACTTTTTTTAATTAAAAACTTTAACATTTATCAGGTAATGGGGTTTTTAATATAATATTTTTGTTTTTATGTTTTCAAATTTTTATTCTTCTTGTAAAAGTTGATTTTTAAAGGGCTACAACAGACTTTTGGAGGTTTTGGGTTTTTTTTGTATATTTCATTTGGATTTTTTAAATTATTGTTTTGTTTTTTTTTTTTTATTTTTTTTTAATAAAAAAACACTGAGAGATTGTCAAAAATTTGTGTGAAGTGCTCCTTATTGTTCTTTTATATGTTTTTAAAAAATTTGTTGCAAAAAGTTTTGATTTTTTGTGTTAAAATTCCATATTTTATTTTACAGCATTGATCAGCTAACTTTTTTTTATTTCTTTTTAAACTTTAAAGTTAAACTAGGTTTAGTTAAACTTAAAACAAGTTAAGCGGGTTGTTAACAACCTATTTAAATTGTAATTAGATGACCAATACTGTTTGCTTTGATATTTTGAAAAAATATTTTAAAATTTTTAAAGAATTTTGAAATTTAATAATGGTGCTAGTTAGGAGACATAAAACATTTATTTAAACAATTATTATAGATATAGAGGACAAATATCTAAAACATAGTTGTTATTATTTGTTTGCCTAAATGTGCTTCTTAGTTGACCAACACTGTGAAATATGAAATATGGAAAAAAATGCATATTTGATTATATTAAACTGTTTGTTTTTGGATTTCTTAGGGAGTTTCACATTTATTTGTTTTGTTTTCTGTTTTTAAGGGAAAAATTATTGTTTTTATTATTAAATGGTAGGGGGTTTATGCAATCATAAGATGGCGCTTGTTTTTTTTTCTAAAAAAGAGAAGAAAACACAATTTGTTAACAAACCTTTAATTTTTAAGCATTTCAAACTTCCAACCCTGCGTTATGTTTGTTTACAAAGTTGCCACATGTTAATTTTACTTTTCTTTAACCTTTAAATTGTGTTTTCGTTTTCTTTTTGATTAATTTTAAGTTTAAAAAGTTTTAATATTTCCATAACTAATACTTTCCGGGCAGACTTTTTTTGTAGTTCCTTTCCAAAAAAACATGAAAAAAGTGAATAAAGATTGTCTGCTTAGAAAACCTGTTTTGTTTAAACTCTATCTAACCTACACCTTGAGCTTGAGTTTAGAATCGTTTGATAATTTCGCTTAATGCCTAAATATATACTCTAAATTTTACTTCTCCTTTAGTGAAGATCTTTCCCAGTATTACCTTGATTGCATTAACTATTTATTCCTTAATAATCTTCCACTAAATCTTAAACACTTTTGCCTACAGTTTGTAAACGCCTGCGTCTACTATCTCTACGTCGATATCTATCGATAATGCGGCTACGATGCCGTTCAGGACATAAAGCTTCAGGCGAGCTGTCCACCTTTTTCAAGACTATGCGAAAAGTAAATGTATGTTTGGGTGAAGCACTAGTAGCTCGACGTGGAGAAGGCGGATCAAATTCACTGCCTGAGGAAAAACCGCCACAGCCTGCACTACTACCCCCGGCAGCACTTAAAGCTCTGGGTGTGCCATTGGCATAACCCGAGGGTGTGGACATAGAGCCGGTGGAAAATTGTTGTGTCAATACCGAACTTGGACGTGGCTCAAAGATCGAGGCACATCTCTGATCGGTGCACAAGAAAGTCTTAACTTCTTCCTCTTTCTGTTTGATGGTCAAGGGAAAATGTTTTTTACTTGGATCAGCAAATGGACTGCGTTGTGGTGGCTCATGATGGGGCACACTGGAGGAGCTGGAGTCGTAGCTATCACGTGAACTATAATTCGAAGAAGTTTGATTGGACAGAGGACTGCGTGCACGTGAAAAGGCACTAAAGGGTGATATATGTAAAGATCTAAAGGTTTCGGTCTTTTGTTTCTTAGTCATGGGAAAATTTGGAGATCTAACCGTACTCAAACCCATACCAGACACACCCATGCCAGCACCACTAGCCTCGGAGGGGGTATAATCAAAATGGGTCTCCAAAGAAGATTTCCTGCCATTTGAGGAGTTGCTTCTTTGGAAAGTCTCTGCATCTACTAATTCTATGGAAGATTTTCTCAAATCTATACTAGACTTCTTCACCTTCTCGTCCATATCTACAATTTCAAAACTAGAAGATTGATCTTCATAACTGGTCGATTGATAGCGTGAGATATCAAAACTGGTTTCACGCGAGGAATAAGGACAATCAAAGCTTGATTCTGCCCTGCTAGACTTACGATCTCCTTCTACCATTTCAAAGCTATCACCACCCGATTCTAAACGTTGCAAACTTACATCGGTATCAGCGCCTGGACTGCGTAAGGTCTCTAAGAATGGTGACCGGGGAGGATCAAACGAGGAACGCCTAGAAGGCGGTTCAAATTCTATAATAGGACACTGTAAAGGAGACTTCTCTAGAGAAGAACCCAAAGTGGCCGCCTCTAAGGCCTTTTTAGCGGCCACTTCTGCCTCTTCAGTTTCTTTTTTCAAATCTATGAGATTCACATAAATCGGTTCCTCTTTGTAGCCCTTTAAAATCTCAACTAATTCCGCACGAAAATCTTCCGGTATTATCAAATCATTCGAATCCGATTCACGTTCTTCGCTAATACGCGGTTCGATGGGTTCACGACTTTCAGAGCGACGCTGAAAATGATGAACCGCTCCCGAGTTTTCGGTGGTTAAAGAAGAAATTTTCAAAGAATTATTGATTTCTTCCACCAGATTAGCTAAAATATTATCGGTCGTCGGATCGCCTTGTTCAGCGCCATCTTCTGGTTCTTCCTCGAGTTTCTTATCATGCTTGATATAGGATTCACCTACCTTTTCGAAATGGACATTGGCCAGCTCGAACGGTATATCGCTTAAAGGTGTAGCTCTACCCGAACCGCCGCTGCCTTCGTGAATATTCAATTGTCCACTTTCGCCACCGGCTGATGAAGTACCCGTTGAATCTGAACTGGGCCGTTTGCTATCATTCGATTGTGTTTGTTGTTGCTGCTGTTGTTGTTGTTGCAATTTCGTTTTCTCCTCATCTCCGCGGGCAGATCGACGTAGTTTCAAGGACATTTTAGCGTAGTGTGAGAATTTCAATGACATCTTTGGTTCGAATCCAACTTCGGACATTTGTTTGACTACAGCACTCTTTGCAGCCGTCGACGAGGCCGCCGGACTGGCTGAAAAAGTACTTTGGCGTATAAGCGGTCCACTAGATGTACCCGATTCGGCTCTGGTAAAAGCATTAGCAAAGCGGTTCGTGCGCGTCGATATGTGTTTTGAAGGTTTGCGCACGAAAGCCAAAATCTCACGCATTACGCTCTTCTTTTCCGGTTGCTGCTGTTGATCTTTGGCATCGCCGCCGGACTTTGCTTCAGCTTTTTCCTGCTCCTCCCGTTCACGTTGCTCCAAGAGCTTTTGGTTTTCTAGAGATTTTTCCATATTGCTGCTTTCGGCCATGCGATAGGTTTCTGCGGGATTGGAAACCGTTATAGGCGGTATGGGACCTATGGGACTGCGTTTATCGCCACTGAAGTAAATCGGTGTGAACAGATTTATAGAAGGTCTCTTGTAGCTGGTGGGAGTGCGGGCATCGTCTGGTTCTGTGGCCGCATCACAGGTGGATCGACCATGAGCATCTTGTACATGCACCGTAGAAGTAGGACTTCTTCGTGACATCTGAGAAAAATCCAAAGGAGCAGCACTTCCCACCGGAGAGCGTCTCTCCTGGGTGTGTATACTGAAGGTGGGACTGCGTCTATCCCCGGTAGGTGATCTGGCGGTAGGTGTGGTTGAACCAAAACCCAAATGCAAAGGCAATTCATTGGGTGATTTTAAACGATCATTGGCTACAAGTAAAGGACTGCGTCTACCTTGAGGACTGCGATCATTATTAAAGCCCACAGGACTCTTTCTACCCTGGGCCAAGGATAAAGAACCAGTCATGCTGCTTTTGCGTTTGTGTGAAGCCCTCAAAGTGCCCTGTCGGGATAAAGTGGTGGGCGTTTTCTGCGACACACTACCCGGACTTTTAGATTCAGGATGCGGCAATATGGGACTCTTGGGTGTATGAGGACTAAGCCCCTTATCGTTGGTCGTCAGCATGGCATTCAAAGTCAATGGTCCTTGAGGATTGATGGGACTGCGGCGATCGCTGGGACTGCGACGAGTGCGAAAACTTTGCGATTTAGCTTTGCGTATTTTGGGCAGGGATTGATTGTGTTTGTGACGTCCATGTGTTGAGTGATGGGAGGAGGAGGAGGAGGGGCCGTTCAACTTATGTTAGTTGGTATTATGTGGGCCACTGGTGGGATCGCTGCTGCCGCTGGAGCTCAAAGTTGTATTCGAACCATAGGGATCAAGTGAACTCTGCACGGACATCGATCTGCCTTGATTTTGTCGAGCCCTTCTCACTCGACTAGAGTTGGGAGACAATTTTCCGGGGTCGATACTTTCTGGGTCTGCCTGCAATGGTTAGAATCAGACATAAAGGGGGGACACAAGGGACGACAATCAATAACGCCCATGACAATGTTATATAATACAGCAAGATCATGAGTGTTTTTAATTGAGGAAAAAAAATGGAAAAATGCATAAATAGAAAAGCGTTAATTTTCGTAAGCAATTTCTTAAAAAAACAAAAGCCAATTTTGTTAATTGTTTTAAAAAAAAGATTTAAAGATCTTTTAGATTCCAATAAAAAAATTACGACTTACCTGGTAGGCCAAAGCATTCATTATAATGGAATAGGGCACCAAACCCAAAGGATGTATTTCACGCATCAAAACATTGGCGGGTATTTTATGGAATTGTATATATTCCAAGAAATTACCCAAAATCTCTTTCATATCGATATTCTGAAAAAAGGTTGCAAATACATTGTTTTTTTTGCCTTTAAAAGAAGATTTAGTTCTCCTTACCGGATTGTTATCATTATACTTTTTACTCCACATTAAAGCTGCCTGGAACTTGGTAAACTCATCGGCTCTTAACTCTTCACGGGCCAAAATCAATCTAACCACATGTTGAGGCAACAGAGTAAAACTGCCCAAATTCAAAACTTCATTGCCATGTTCATCGACAAATTCCAAAACTTTCTGAACTAAACTTTTAGTACATTTATATTGGATATAACGTTCAGCCGAGGATAGTAGAGCACAAACTGTATCTACATTAATACAACACTGTACAAAACCACCACATGCACGTCTCAGCTCCTCTAGACCATAATAATCGGCAGCATTCATGACACCTACAAATCAACAACAAAAAGAGAATCGTTATTATCTTAATAATAACTCCATGTTCTTATACTCTTTACCCAACAAAGTTCGCGGCTGTAGGGTGACACATCCCGTATGTATGTATTCGATTAGTTGACGGAAAACATCCGGTTCAAATTCTTCTATAATTAAGGTTTGATGTTGCTGACCAGCCGGCTAAAAGCAGGAATATTGAAAAGTTTGTTTGAGTTTATATCCACAAATTTTAAAAAGTTTTGCATATCATAGACATTTAAGAAATTGAAATATATATATCTCGCATTTCCATAAATAGGTTAAAAATAAATATTTAAAAAATTTGAAATATAATTTTCACAATATCTTTTGAAATTTATGATAAATTCTTTAAAAAGTAAGTCTCTCTTAATTCATACAAAAATTTTCAATAATTTTATAACAAATTTGAATTGAAAACATATTTTATTATGAATATAGAAAGAGCGCACAAGAGAGATAGAGAAATGTTTATAAACATGTTGCCTAAACACTAAAACAATGTTGCCCACTTTTTACAGCTTCAGAAAGTTGGCAACTAGATTATAATCAAACTAATTAACAACATTTTTATAAATTTCAATAACTCTCTATTTTCTATAATAATATTAAGACACTGAATAAATGTTATAAGAAAAAAAATTAGTAATTATTTTCCTAAAATCTATGAAAATTATAGTTAAAGAGAAAATTTAGTTGAATTTAGTTTAAACGATTCGAAAGTAAAAGATAGTTTGTAAAAGAAGTAACGGAATTATTGTAAGATTTCTTTAGCTAATGAAGATTTGTATACGAAAGGACTACATTTCATTCTACCACTTGTGTGACAGAAAGACAGACAGAGGTTGAAGTACAACTATGGAGTCATGTCAAAGCAGAACAAATGAAGTGCTTGTCTAGCAGACATGGAATTAGAGAAAGAGGTACAAATATGTTCGATATTTAGTCTACAGAATACTGTAGTTTATAGTCCAGTCTATAGTCTGGTTTATAGTCTAGCTTAAAGTCTAGTCTATAATCAAATCTATAATCTAAACATAGAATAGACTATAGTCTAGTCTATAGTCAAGTCTATGATCTAGTCTATAGTCAAGTCTATAGTCTGGTCTATAATATGGTCTATAGTCTGGTATACAGTCTCGTCTATAGTCTATAGTCTCGCAAAATCTAGTCTACTGTCCAGTCTATAGTTTAGTCTATAGTCTAATCTACAGTCAAGTCAATAGTATAGTCTATAGTCTAGTCTATAATATAGTCTATAGTCTAGTCTATAACCTAGTCTATAGTCTAGTCTATAGTCTAGTCTATAGTCTAGTCTATAGTCTAGTCTATAGTCTAGTCTATAGTCTAGTCTATAGTCTAGTCTATAGTCTAGTCTATAGTCTAGTGTATAGTCTAGTCTATAGTCCAGTCTATAGTCTAGTCCATAGCCTAGTCTATAGCCTAGTCTATAGTCTAGTCTATAGTCTAGTCTATAGTCTAGTCTATAGTCTAGTCTATAGTCTAGTCTATAGTTTAGTCTATAGACTAGTCTATAGTTTAGTCTATAGGCTAGTCTATAGTCTAGTCCATAGTCTAGTCACGAGCGAGCTTGTGAACTGAGCTAAACAATTTCATACTATAAAACCAGGCAAATTTTCAAGTTAATTTTGTTTATAAATGACAACTCAAGTGACAGTTAAAGAGAGAGAGACATAAAAGAGTTAATCTATAGTCTAGTCTATAGTCTAGTCTATAGTTTAGTCTATAGGCTAGTCTATAGTCTAGTCCATAGTCTAGTCTGTAGATTAAAGTATAGTAAATACAAGCGATATTTTAAGAGTTGTTTAATATAGATCATAAATATGGTTCTTTTAAATATATTTGTATTTGTGTTTGTAATAGAAACTCAATCCAAAATTTTGAAAAAATCAAATGCAAAATAATAAAACATGCAAATATTTCAAAAAAATATTTAAATTAAGCAAAAAAAGTGTAAATGTTTTATAATGGCATAAAGTGGGTTAAGAATCATTAAGTTATGAATAGAATATGAGTATTATAGTCACCAATAAAAACTAATTAGATTAAGTAATATATAATGTCAATAATATATGATCATGGAAGCAAATCAGATAAAAGATTTTATAATCCAAATAAATACGAATGTATAAAATGGACGAACGAGCGAGCGAGCTTGTGAACTGAGCTAAACAATTTCATACTATAAAACCAGGCAAATTTTCAAGTTAATTTTGTTTATAAATGACAACTCAAGTGACAGTTAAAGAGAGAGAGACATAAAAGAGTTAATGACGTGTAAAGAATGAAATTTTTTAAATGTTTATTTTTTTAATGCTTTTGCGAAACCAACTTGAAAATGTACTTTACCTCAGGTATCGGAGATAATTGTTGGGTAAAACCACTTCTCTATATATGTAGTTATATAGTTTTTTTTTGTTTTTGGTTTGAAAATGAAAATGTAATGGGAAAGTTAACGATTTTTTTTTTAAATGAACATAATGAATAAATGTATGATAATTGTTTGGCTTATAAATTTAAATAAAATTTATTATAGCGAAAACATTTTACACTTGAATTAATTGAAAAAAATTTTAAGAAAAAATTAAAAAATAAATTAAAGGAATCATTTGCTCACCTGTTGAGCAGCATTTTGTAAATTCAATAAAGGCTCTGAGGAACGTTTAAGGAATAAACGCAACTTATTCTCCTTGGTTGAGGTTTCGCGTTTTCTTTGCGGCGAGGGAGCAGCATAAAGCATTTTGGCAAAGACCCTCGAACGAGAAGCTAAAACGGCCTATAAAATATATCTCAATAATCATTGGATCAATAAATGTTAATTTCATCCACTTACCTTCACGGCACATACTGGCTCTCTAGTGTCTCCCACCAAAAATGTTACATCGCACAACTCTGGCATAGAGGCCAGAAATTTCATATCCTCCGCCAGTCCAGTTTTATTTTCAAAAGTAGATAAGTCCGGCTCTGCGTCAGCCATACCGGGTAATGTTAAAGCTTCAGGCATTGGGGTTTCTAAAGACGTGTAGTTTCGTTTTAATAAAATTATTACAAAATTTTACTTCTTCATTAAATAAGTTAAAAAAATTATTTTAAAAAATGTTTAGTACTTTTTTATTCAGATAAAAAATCGGGTTAAGAGTTAGTGAATTAAAAAAAACAATTCCAAATGGTATAAAATTTTTACAAAAATATTTACAACAACTTTATAAATGGTGCTAACAACTGTGGAAGGGATCAGCTGATAATAAAATTTGCCAACACTCAACTATAGGACCTGTAGTAGAGAACATGATAACGAATATAATAGAGTATAGACTGGACTATAAACCAGATGATACTCTGAGCTATACAGCAGACTATACACTGGATTATATAATTGATTATAGACCTCAAAAAACTAGAACTGAACTAGAACTGAATTAGAACTGAACTAGAACTGAACTAGAACTGAACTAGAACTGAACTAGAACTGAACTAGAACTGAATTAGAACTGAACTAGAA
>NC_060954.1:10914567-10916041 GCF_022045245.1 Lucilia cuprina
TCAGTTCTAGTTCAGTTCTAGTTCAGTTCTAGTTCAGTTCTAGTTCAGTTCTAGTTCAGTTCTAGTTCTGTTCTAGTTCAGTTCTAATTCAGTTCTAGTTCAGTTCTATTTCTGTTCTAGTTCAGTTCTAGTTCTGTTCTAGTTCTGTTCTAGTTCAGTTGTAGTTCCGTTGTAGTTCCGTTGTAGTTCTTCTGTTCTGCTCTAGTTCTGTTCTAGTTCCGTTGTAGTTCTGTTCTAGTTCTGTTCTAGTTCTGTTCTAGTACTGTTCTAGTTCTGTTCTAGTAAAAATGTTTTTAAATTTTAAAATTTGAAAATATAGTATTTCTGCTATTGTCATTTATTTGAAGCTTAATTTTCTTGTCTGCGTTAATTTTGTAGACGATTTGTGTGTATTTTTATTTATTTCCATTTTTTTTTTTCAAAAAATCTATAAATAATTTTAAAACAAAAATATCAACACAAAATCAATTCGCACACAAAAATAGGATTTTAGTAAAAATTTACTATCTGACGTGACAGCTGTTGAAATGAAAATAAATAATATAGTTATGCATTACCATATAAAATGGAAATATTAGAGGTCAAAGGTCATATTATAAGATGTTTGTTTTTTAAAGAGAGATTTCTACGTTTTTCATATTTTAATTGGATCGCAATAAAAACAGCAAAATTTTATAGAAAATAATTCTCAAATATAAAGAAATGTTGAAAAAATCAAAGAATTGCAAATAAAACGTAATAAATGACCGGAAATAGAAGAAAAATAAAAACATTCGAAACAAAATATTAAATAATTTGATGTGAAAACACTTTATTATATGGATTGCATGAGACTAATCTATCTCTTGCAATATAAGTTGACTCAATACTGGTAACAAATTGCAATAATTATCGTAATCTCATTTTAAATTTAATTTGAAAACTGTACCTTATGTAATTGCTTTAAATCTAAAATCTCTTAACTAAAATGTTTTTCACATCCATTTAAAAAGTTTATTAAAGATAATTTTTCTTAATAGTTAAATGCATAAACTTGTGCAATCTTTTTCCATGGAAAAGAAAGCAAATTACTAATAATAAAAGAAAAACTAAAATATGAAGCATCCATTAAAAAATTTACACTTGAGGCAAATTACTCAATTATATTTAACAGCATTTTCTAGGTGAAAATTGAATTTAAGCTATAGGCTGTCGCGCTGATGATGATGAAGAGAAGATACTGATGGTGATCAGAGATGGAAAATTGAATTGAAAAGTAATAACTTTAAGATAAGGTTTTAATTGAACCATAACTAAACTAAAGAAGAAGAACAGAACTAGAATATACTAGAAAGAACTAGAACAGAACTAGAAGAGAATTAGAACGGAACTAGAACAGAACTAAAACAGAACTAGAACAGAACTAGAACAGAACTAGAACAGAACTAGAACAGAACTAGAACAGAACTAGAATAGAACTAGAACAGAACTAGAA
>NC_060954.1:10916141-10917977 GCF_022045245.1 Lucilia cuprina
GAACTAGAACTGAACTAGAACTGAACTAGAACTGAACTAGAACTGAACTAGAACTGAACTAGAACTGAACTAGAACTTAACTAGAACTGAACTAGTACTGAACTAGAATTGAACTGGAACTGAACTAGAACTGAACTAGAACTGAACTGGAACAGAACTAGAGCAGAACTAGAACAGAACTAGAACAGAACTAGAACAGAACTAGAACAGAACTAGAACAGAACTAGAACAGAACTAGAACAGAACTAGAACTAGAACAGAACTAGAACAGAACTAGAACAGAACTAGAACAGAACTAAAACAGAACTAGAACAGAACAAGAACTGAACTAGAACTGAACTGGAACTAAACTAGAACTAAACTAGAACTAAACTAGAACTGAACTAGAACTGAAATTTATTCAAAATTGGACAATTTTGTTTTCAGTCTGATTTAGATAGATTTCACTGTAGTCGATGTAATTTCAAATTCTATAATTTAAGGGAAAATTTTGATCTTTATGTAAAAATTAACATTTATAAGATTTTTTATAAATATAAATTACTATTTGGAAAATTGCAGTAAATAATTTTAAAATACAATTGAAAAAGAAAAACTTACTTAAAATATTTTGCCCGAAAATTTTGACAAAATTGTTATTATTTTAAAAACAAATATGACGCAAATAATTTATTATGTTTTTTTTTAATAATTACTGACACAGTTGTTGTTGTTACGAAATGTGTTTGGTTTTTGTAATTTCCTTTTTATTTAAAATTTATATTTTTTTGTTTTTATTTTATTATTTTGTTTTTGCACATTTTCTTATTTATTTTTATTTTTTTTTTTTTGTTTTCTTTATTTTTTTATATAAAAATACTTTGTATATATAATAAAAGAAAGTCTTTTAATTTAATTCCTTTTTATTAAATTTAAATGCAATTTTTATTTCTAAAGTATTGAATTGAATTGGACAAGGTACTCTGTGGTACGATGACAGTTAAACTGTTGCGTTTATCCGTCTGTCTTAATATTTGCATAATTCCACTTGTCACTTGTTTGTAATCACTTCTACACTCTAGCACAACTCTCTAGGAGTGATCAAGATATTAAGCATAATTTACCAGCAACAACAGCGACAAAATTGTCATATTCATTAAATGACGTACGCGACATGATGTCGTTAAAAGTAACAAAATTATAAACACGCGCTCGTTATTATTTTTCTGTTTTATTTTTTTTTTTAAATTTTTTTTTAAATATTTTCTTTAAAATTTCGTTTTAGATTTTCTTGTTTGAAAATCTCACAAATATTTTTCAAGAATGTTGTGAATTGAATGAATGTGCAATTTAAACTGAAAATATCTTTTGGATCTCTTGTTTTAAGTTGCTTGCGCCGATACATTTTTTCTTGTTTGACTTTTCTAAATGATTTTCTGTGAGTTCTTTTGCCTTTAAGAATTGTTGTTGTTCTTCATGAGTACACCCTCACTAAATTGTTGTTGTTGTTTTTGTTCGATCTAGTCCTCAGACAAGTGTTTGTATATTATGCACATTTCAGTAGAGATGTTTATTTATCACAACCATTAGAGAGAAATAAAAACATTTACTCTCTCTTGTTCTGTTATTATTACTCTTAGAAAAAAAGAACAAGTGTGTTTATTAAGAGCATGTTTAAGACATTTAAGAGCCTTAACTTAAGACAAACTCAAACAGAACTAAACTAGAACTGAACTAGGACTGAACTATAACTAAAACTGAACTAGAACTGATCTAGAACTGAACTAGAACTGAACTAGAACTGAACTAGAACTGAACTAGAACTGAACTAGAACTGAACTAGAACTGAACTAGAAC
>NC_060954.1:10918077-10924989 GCF_022045245.1 Lucilia cuprina
TCTAGTTCTGTTCTAGTTCTGTTCTAGTTCTGTTCTAGTTCTGTTCTAGTTCTGTTCAAGTTCTGTTCTAGTTCTGTTCTAGTTCTGTTCTAGTTCTGTTCTAGTTCCGTTCTAGTTCAGTTCTAGTTCTGTTCTAGTTCTTTTTTAGTTCCGTTCTAGTTCTGTTCTAATTCTGTTCTAGTTCTGTTCTAGTTCTGTTCTAGTTCTGTTCTAGTTCTGTTCTAGTTCTGTTCTTGTTCTTTTCTAGTTCTGTTCTAGTTCTGTTCTAGTTCTAGTTCTGTTCTAGTTCTGTTCTAATTCTGTTCTAGTTCTGTTCTACTTCTGTTCTAGATTTGTTCTAGTTCTGTTTTAGTTCCGTTCTACTTCTGTTCGAGCTCTGTTCTTGTTGAGTTCTAATTCACTTCTTTTACAACTCTAGTTCAGTATTTTCTTGGGAAACCCTACATTAAGATTTTCTTACATTTACATGTTATTCATAATACGCATTTACACGATTTCCTGTGCTCTTCTCTCTCTCTCTCTTGCCAACTTAATGAGATTCCAGTACTCGTTTGATCCGTCAAAACCCCTTCATTAAAAAAGGGGGAAAAGCCATAAATATAAAGAAATAAGATTAATGTAAGACGATGAAAACGAAAAATAAACTGAAATAAGTAAAAATACAATTTAAAAGAAAATCTGCACTTCAAGCGAAATAAAAAAATGCATTAAATAAGATGAGCATGATTAAACAAAAACAAGATGCAATTATTGCAAAAGGCACTGGACAAGGCAAGTTGAAGTGTTGAGCAGTGTATGAGTTAAAATTAGGAAACTAATTTGCTAGAACATTTAAAAACATGTTAAAGATTTCATTAAATGATATAAATTATTAAAGTCTTTTTTATTAGAATTATAAAATTTTCAAATATTTTTAAACTGGGCGCCAATATAAATAATAAACATGTATACAGACATACATAGTTTCTTATACATTTAGGTGCTAATCCTGCATAATGATGAGTTGTTTGTTTACAAAACAAAATATCAATTGGAAAACAAAACAGGAAAAAAGAAACGAATTTGACATAAAAATGTTGTGTAAAAAACACTTGAAACTTGTGATAAGATCCATTATTCAGTTTGATGTTAAAAACTAAACTAACACTAGGTTAGGTCAGTGCCGCCAAACACCCGTGGTTATTTTGTGTAAAAGGAACCAAAATTAATATGTCAAGTGGTCCAAAGAGACAGACTTGTCTGTCTGTTTGCCTGCCTGCCATTAAACGTATGAGCCTGTCTATTTGTGTCTGTCTGTTTACTAAAGATAACAAAAAACTGACTAAATATTTACATAATTTTGCGGAAATACAATTCCATTATTTGTTGTGGTTAAAGTTAAATCCACTTGACATTTACTTCAAGTGTTAGAAAACCACTTGACAGGCGTCAACAAGTTTAACATTTTCTACACAGAGTTTCGAAATACAGCAGTAGCCTTAATAAATGATTTATTATTTAATGGGTGGTCTTCTTTTTAATAAACTATCCAGAAATTAATCTAAACATTATAATATTTAATTAAATTCAAATACATTTAATTTTACCTTTAACTACCACTGTTTTAGAACAGCTGTTTAAATGACAATTAATCACAGCCAACTTCACTTGGTTAATGTTCTGACATTTGACAAATATTTGTTTACGTTTACCACATACGTTCTCTTTATAAAAGCGCCGAATCCTTATTTCTTTCTTAAAATATATATTAGAAGAAAGCAGAGATAGTGTTTTTATTGTAAAGCAAACAAGTGGTTAAAACATAACCTCACTTGCTTTTAATATAAAATTTGTTAAATTACTATTGAAATTTAAGGGATGCGGGGTAGTTACAATAAAACGCATGTCTGACACGAACACGAAAATTTGAATAAAACTTGTTGCAATAATAGCAACAGAAATTTCTACTTAAATCCTTAGGGGATTTGCAAATGCAAATTCCTTTACAGTTTAAAGATGGGTGTGGGTTTTTGCCAAATAGTAAAGGAATTTGGAAAGAAAAATTCCGAAACCATTTGAACTAGTTCAGTTCTAGTTCAGTTGTAGTTCTGTTCTAGTTCTGTTCTAGTTCTGTTCTAGTTCTGTTCTATTTCTGTTCTAGTTCTGTTCTACTTCTGTTCTATTATTGTTCTTTTTCTGTTCTAGTTCTGTTCTATTTCTATTCTAGTTATGTTCTAGTTCTGTTCTAGTTCTGTTCTAGTTCTGTTCTAGTTCTGTTCTAGTTCTGTTCTATTTCTGTTCTATTATTGTTCTTTTTCTGTTCAAGTTCTGTTCTATTTCTATTCTAGTTATGTTCTAGTTCTGTTCTAGTTCTGTTCTAGTTCTGTTCTAGTTCTGTTCTAGTTCTGTTCTAGTTCTGTTCTAGTTCTGTTCTAGTTCTGTTCTAGTTCTGTTCTAGTTCTGTTCTAGTTCTGTTCTAGTTCTGTTCTAGTTCTGTTCTAGTTCTGTTCTAGTTCTGTTCTAGTTCTGTTCTAGTTCTGTTCTAGTTCTGTTCTAGTTCTGTTCTAGTTCTGTTCTAGTTCTGTTCTAGTTCTGTTCTAGTTCTGTTCTAGTTCTGTTCTAGTTCTGTTCTAGTTCTGTTCTAGTTCTGTTCTAGTTCTGTTCTAGTTCTGTTCTAGTTCTGTTCTAGTTCTGTTCTAGTTCTGTTCTAGTTCTGTTCTAGTTCTGTTCTAGTTCTGTTCTAGTTCTGTTCTAGTTCTGTTCTAGTTCTGTTCTAGTTCTGTTCTAGTTCTGTTCTAGTTCTGTTCTAGTTCTGTTCTAGTTCTGTTCTAGATCTGTTCTAGTTCAGTTCTAGTTCAGTTCTGTTCTAGTTCTGTTCTAGTTCTGTTCTAGTTCTGTTCTAGTTATGTTCTAGTTATGTTCTAGTTCTGTCCTAGTTCTGTCCTAGTTCTGTTCTAGTTCTGTTCTAGTTCTGTTATAGTTCTATTCTAGTTCTGTTCTAGTTCTGTTCTAGTTCTGTTCTAATTCTGTTCTAATTCTGTTCTAGTTCTGTTCTAGTTCTGTTCTAGTTCTGTTCTAGTTCTGTTCTAGTTCTGTTCTAGTTCTGTTCTAGTTCTGTTCTAGTTCTGTTCTAGTTCTGTTCTAGTTCTGTTCTTGTTCTGTTCTAGTTCTGTTCTACTTCTGTTCTAGTTCTGTTCTAGTTCTGTTCTAGTTCTGTTCTAGTTCTGTTCTAGTTCTGTTCTAGTTCTGTTCTAGTTCTGTTCTAGTTCTGTTCTAGTTCTGTTCTAGTTCTGTTCTAGTTCTGTTCTAGTTCTGTTCTAGTTCTGTTCTAGTTCTGTTCTAGTTCTGTTCTAGTTCTGTTCTAGTTCTGTTCTAGTTCTGTTCTAGTTCTGTTCTAGATCTGTTCTAGTTCTGTTCTAGTTCTGTTCTAGTTCTGTTCTAGTTCTGTTCTAGTTCTGTTCTAGTTCTGTTCTAGTTCTGTTCTAGTTCTGTTCTAGTTCTGTTCTAGTTCTGTTCTAGTTCTATTCTAGTTCCGTTCTAGTTCTGTTCTAGTTCTGTTCTAGTTTTGTTCTAGTTCTGTTCTAGTTCTGCTCTAGTTCTGTTCTAGTTCTGTTCTAGTTCTGTTCTAGTTCTGTTCTAGTTCTGTTCTAGTTCTGTTCTAGTTCTGTTCTAGTTCTGTTCTAGTTCTGTTCTAGTTCTGTTCTAGTTCTGTTCTAGTTCTGTTCTAGTTCTGTTCTAGTTCTGTTCTAGTTCTGTTCTAGTTCTGTTCTAGTTCTGTTCTAGTTCTGTTCTAATTCTGTTCTAGTTCTGTTCTAGTTCTGTTCTAGTTCTGTTCTAGTTCTGTTCTAGTTCTGTTCTAGTTCTGTTCTAGTTCTGTTCTAGTTCTGTTCTAGTTCTGTTCTAGTTCTGTTCTAGTTCTGTTCTAGTTCTGTTCTAGTTCTGTTCTAGTTCTGTTCTAGTTCTGTTCTAGTTCTGTTCTAATTCTGTTCTAGTTCTGTTCTAGTTCTGTTCTAGTTCTGTTCTAGTTCTGTTCTAGTTCTGTTCTAGTTCTGTTCTAGTTCTGTTCTAGTTCTGTTCTAGTTCTGTTCTAGTTCTTTTCTAGTTCTTTTCTAGTTCTGTTCTAGTTCTGTTCTAGTTCTGTTCTAGTTCTGTTCTAGTTCTGTTCTAGTTCTGTTCTAGTTCTGTTCTAGTTCTGTTCTAGTTCTGTTCTAATTCTGTTCTAGTTCTGTTCTAGTTCTGTTCTAGTTCTGTTCTAGTTCTGTTCTAGTTCTGTTCTAGTTCTGTTCTAGTTCTGTTCTAGTTCTGTTCTAGTTCTAGTTCTGTTCTAGTTCTTTTCTAGTTCTGTTCTAGTTCTGTTCTAGTTCTGTTCTAGTGTTGTTCTAGTTCTGTTCTAGTGTTGTTCTAGTGTTGTTCCAGTTCTGTTCTAGTTCTGTTCTAGTTCTGTCGTAGTTCTTTTCTTGGTTCAGTTCTAATCTAGTTTATAGTACAGTGTCATGTCTAGTCCATTGTCTACTCTACAATCGGATCCATAGTCTCTGAGTTGTTTTAAAAACTTTAGTTTAGTTATAATTTTTGTTAATTATACCTCCCAAAAGACCTTTCAAAAACTGCGCATGTCCTTTTAAATTTTTAAGGATTTTCTTCGCCTTCATTAATTTGTATCTTTTCGGGTAAACTCCTTTTGGTATAGAGACCAAATGAACAGAATAAATTTTACTCTTCAACCAATCAGTTCGCAAACTTCAATAAAATTGTAAAAAAATAAAAAAAATAATTATTAAAATATTGAAAAAAATATATAGAAAAAATTAACACAAATTTTATAATTATTTGCTAATTTATTTTATTAACAAAAAAAAAAAGAGAGCGCAAAAAGAAACAATTTAATTTTCTTTAGAAAAAAAGAAAAAGGACAGTGCTTAATAAAAAAATTATAAAAATAGAAATAGATTTTCTTATCGTGAGCCTAAGATTTGTTTAAATAAAAAGTAAACTTTATTTTAATATTTTTAACAAAATTTATTAATTTTCTTTGAAGTAATTTTTACCAAAATGCATCATAAAACTTTTTTTCAATAAAAACAATTCCTTTAAAAGTTTCTATATTTTTGGTCTTGTGAAAAATTTCCTCATTTTTTTTCTTTCTGATTGCATACCATATTTTTTCCATTCGTACTTTTGATCCTTTTTTCATTTTGTGTGTGTATATGCGTAAAAATATTGTGTGTGTACTCGAAATTGTCAGAATCCTTAAAAAAAGAAAAGAGAAACCAAAACGACAAAAAAAAACACTGAGAGACAAAAACAAAGTTTAACAACAAAAAAAATGCTAACGTTGCAAAAAAACAACAACAACAACAACCAATAACATCAAAATAAGAATGATGTGTTGTAACCTTAACCCAACTACCCAATTATTGACCCAGAAAATTATTTGTTGATTTTCTTTTTTACGCATATTGGAAAATAGAAGTTGTTACTTTTTTTGTAACGTGTATTTGGAGATTTTTTTTTACTTTTTTTCTTTAATTACTGCTTTTTTAAATCACATACATTTTTGTAATATTTTCTTTTTTTCTTAAAAAGTGCATGTTTTATTTGACTAATTTTTACTCGTAACACTAATCTGTAATTTTTGTTAATTTTTCCTTATTTACTAAAAAAAAATCCTAACAAAAAAAAAACAGTTAATAATGAAATAATATTAAGCGACTAAACGGATTTTTCAAATATTTATTTTGAAATCCGTTGAAACGTCCCAAAAAAATTCAAAATATTTTAGTTGGTAAGTAATAAAGCAGTTTATTTAAACAACAACAAAAAACGCTTAAATTACACAGTTACAAAGAGTTTTCACAAAACATTACAAAAATGTCCAGGTATCCTTGGATTAAACTATTTTTAATCTTAACTATAACTCAAATTATAGACTCGACTATAGACTAGACTATAGACTCGACTATAGACTAGACTATAGACTAGACTATAGACTAGAATATAGACTAGACTATAGACTAGTCTATAGACTAGACTATAGACTAGACTATAGACTAGACTATAGACTAGACTATAGACTAGACTATAGACTAGACTATAGACTATAGACTAGACTATAGACTAGACTATGGACTAGACTATAGACTAGACTATAGACTAGACTATAGACTAGACTATAGACTAGACTATAGACTAGACTATAGACTAGACTATAGACTAGACTATAGACTAGACTATAGACTAGACTATAGACTAGGCTATAGACAAGACTATAGACTAGACTATAGACAAGACTATAGACTAGACTATAGACTAGACTATAGATAAGACTATGGACTAGACTATTGACAAAACTATAAATTATACTGTAGACTAGACTGGAATATAGACTATACTAGAACTGAACTAGAACTGAACTAGAACTAGAACTAGAACTAGAACTAGAACTGAACTAGAACTGAACTAGCACTGAACTAGAACTGAACTAGAACTGAACTAGAACTGAACTAGAACTGAACTAGAACTGAACTAGAACTGAACTAGAACTGAACTAGAACTGAACTAGAACTGAACTAGAACTGAACTAGAACTGAACTAGAACTGAACTAGAACTGAACTAGAACTGAACTAGAACTGAACTAGAACTGAACTAGAACTGAACTAGAACTGAACTAGAACTGAACTAGAACTGAACTAGAACTGAACTAGAACTGAACTAGAACTGAAATAGAACTGAACTAGAACTGAACTAAAACTGAACTAGAACTGAACTAGAACTGAACTAGAACTGAACTTGAACTGAACTTGAACTGAACTTGAACTGAACTTGAACTGAACGAGAACTGAACGAGAACTGAACTAGAACTGAACTAGAACTGAACTAGAACTGAACTAGAACTGAACTAGAACTGAACTAGAACTGAACTAGAACTGAAC
>NC_060954.1:10925089-10926631 GCF_022045245.1 Lucilia cuprina
CTAGAACAGAACTAGAACAGAACTAGAACAGAACTAGAACAGAACTAGAACAGAACTAGAACAGAACTAGAACAGAACTAGAACTAGAACTTAACTAGAACAGAACTAAGACAAAACTAAAACAGAACTAGCACTGAGATAGGGACACCCTATAACGTACAAATATTTACTTTGTTTATTTTTTACATTTTTCCCAAGATTCGTTTCCACTTGCAAAACTGCATGTCTGTCAGTCCATCAAATCTTATAAATAGCTCTAAACAAAAAACAGATTTTATTTTTGGGAGCAAATTTTTATTTGCTCCACTTAATAAAAAATACACTGTTAAAAATTCTATAACTAAAACATATCTCATAATAGTTTTCGATCATTATTTAACATTTAAATTTTTTTGATCAATTAGATTTGAAGAAAAATATTTAAACACTTTTTTATGATTTTTTAAATTCTTTTAAATTATATCCAGAGAGAAGAGTGTCTTTTGTCCCCTTACAAAAGTGTCGCCGCACCCCCGCTGTTCAAAAGACTGCTGTTTGGGTAAATATATATTTATGGCACGACGTGTGTCGTCGTAGTAAAAAGAACAAAACTGGAGAGTGTTAAAAATAAAGCAAAGAAAGAAGAGAATACGCACAAGCAGCAAATCAATCGTACTTGACATGAAATATTTCTATAAAAAATGAAAAGAAAAAGAAATGAAAATAAACAGACGGACAAACATACACACACACACTACAAGCAAGAATAAAATACAAACAACAAAGACATAGTAATAAGACTAAAAGCACTGACATTATATTATTTAATTATGCTAAATGCAATAAATACTGCAAGCTGATGTCTCTGAAGAAAAGTAGCAAGTGCATCGAATGTTAAGTTTAACATAAGCTGCTAATGTTTGCTACAAATTATGTTATTACAACTGTAATGTTAGAGTGGAAGAGGAATAATGTTAAATTTTAGTTCTATTCTACTTCTCTTCTAGTTCTGTTCTAGTTCTGTTCTGCTCTAGTTTTGTTCTGCTCTAGTTTTGTTCTAGTTCTGTTCTAGTTCTGTTCTAATTCTGTTCTAGTTCTGTCCTAGTTCTGTCCTAGTTCTGTCCTAGTTCTGTTCTAGTTCTGTTCTAGTTCTGTTCTAGTTCTGTTCTAGTTCTGTTCTAGTTCTGTTCTAGTTCTGTTCTAGTTCTGTTCTAGTTCTGTTCTAGTTCTGTTCTAGTTCTGTTCTAGTTCTGTTCTAGTTCTGTTCTAGTTCTGTTCTAGTTCTGTTCTAGTTCTGTTCTAGTTCTGTTCTAGTTCTGTTCTAGTTCTGTTCTAGTTCTGTTCTAGTTCTGTTCTAGTTCTGTTCTAGTTCTGTTCTAGTTCTGTTCTAGTTCTGTTCTAGTTATGTTCTAGTTCTGTTCTAGTTCAGTTCTGTTCCAGTTCTGTTTTAGTTCTGTTCTAGTTCAGTTCTAGTTCAGTTCTAGTTGAGTTCAAGTTCAGTTCTAGTTCAGTTCTAGTTCAGTTCTAGTTCAGTTCTAGTTCAGTTCTAGTTCAGTTCTAGTT
>NC_060954.1:10926731-10954650 GCF_022045245.1 Lucilia cuprina
AACTAGAACAGAACTAGAACAGAACTAGAACAGAACTAGAACAGAACTAGAACAGAACTAGAACAGAACTAGAACGGAACTAAAACAGAACTAGAACAGAACTAAAACTGAAACTACACTAAAACTAAACTTATTTTCCATCCCTGATAATGATGATGCAAAACAAACACATGAACCTAGTTGACACTTCCTTGACTTAAAACTAATGTAAAATGTACTACAAGTACAATTACAAATATTTATTATTGTTTTTGTTGTTGTTGTTAGTACCACATTTACGTGCAACGAAAAGCAACGACTTAGTGTCACTCATACACAGTATATATTTACATGATTATGACGTTAAACCTGCAGCGGCAAGAACAATTTTGATTTTGCATGTTTTTTTCTCTTAGTTTCAAAGGAAAGAAATCTTATGCCGATAATAGGAAACGCAATAAATTGAATTAGAATTGTACGTAAAAGGATATATAGAGAATGACATAGAGATGTTAAGGATTTAGTTAAATACATAACTAAAACAAAAACTAAACAACTAGTAACACAACTACACAATACAGACATACATATTGTACTTATTTGAAGGCATATTATTAAAAAAAAGTATAAAGGATGTAGAAGGTAAACGATGACATCCGTTAAATGTGTAGTAGATTTATTAGTAGTTAGATAGGAAACGGATTGGCTTACGATATTTTAAGGATCTGTTTTTATTTAAATATAAAATATTTAAATATTTTGTGCATTATAAGTTGCAATTTATAAACAAACTACACATTGTTTTTGTGCCGAAAAGTTAACAAAACAGTTTTGTTTATTAAGTTCTCTTTTCTCTTCGAGTTAAGAGTAATTTCAGATAAATTTCAGCCAATTTAAACTCTCTTTTACCAAAAGCCGTTAAATGAAAATTGTTAACGACAAGAAAAATTTCAATTTCATTTTACTTCATATTTACTCGTATTTATACCGTACAAATATTTACGTCCAATACTCCACTTACATATGTACGTACGTTAACTCGAAAGATAGACAGACGTACCTTATGGACAGACAGTTAGACATACGTAGACCCTTCTTTTCGTGTGTGTGTGTGTGTGCTTTTAGGGAACAACAAAAATCAAAAGGCAAGTGATTTTTTGAGTTAAACTCTCTAGAATTTGGGACATGCGCTAAAGCAAGTAAGATTATAAAAAATTAACCTTTAAATGAAATGTTTTAGAAAATTTTTATATTAATAAGACAGGGTTGTATTTTAACTTAGATGATAACAGATTGGAATTTGTTATATTTATTTAAGTTCTATTATAGTTCTGTTCTAGTTCTGTTCTAGTTCTGTTCTAGTTCTGTTCTAGTTCTGTTCTAGTTCTGTTCTAGTTCTGTTCTAGTTCTGTTCTAGTTCTGTTATAGTTCTATTCTAGTTCTGTTCTAGTTCTGTTCTAGTTCTGTTCTAGTTCTGTTCTTGTTCTGTTCTTGTTCTAGTTCTGTTCTAGTTCTGTTCTAGTTCTGTTCTAGTTATGTTCTAGTTCTGTTCTATTTCTGTTCTAGTTCTGTTCTAGTTCTGTTCTGTTCTAGTTCTGTTCTAGTTCTGTTCTAGTTCTGCTCTTTATCTGTTCTATATCTGTTCTATATCTGTTCTAGTTCTGTTCTAGTTCTGTTCTAGTTCTGTTCTAGTTCTGTTCTAGTTCTGTTCTAGTTCTGTTCTAGTTTTGTTCTAGTTCTGTTCTGGTTCTGTCCTAGTTCTGTTCTAGTTCTGTTCTAGTTTTGTTCTAGTTCTGTTCTAGTTCTTTTCCAGTTCTGTTCTAGTTATATTCTTGTTCAATTCTATCTTAGTTTCAGTTAAGTTCTAGAACCATTTTAGTTCAGTTCTAATTCAGTTCCAATTTGGTTTAAATCGAATGCTTTGAATATTCGATTTAAAGTTCCAATATGTCCCCTTCAACCTCTTTCAGGTTAAAGCCCATATTCCAAAAGAAAACGCACAACAATTTTTGTATGTACCCCAAACGAGTACAACATCAACATTCTAGGTGTTGTGTACCACTTGCTCTCCAGACTCTCTTCTTCTTACGAAATTGTATTGTTGTTGCTGCCAAATTTTGTTTGTTCGGGGATGCTGCTGTGTACGATGCCGAAGCTGTTCTTTTGCCTCTAGATGCTGTATATGTGCAAAACTTTTAAAAATCCTTAGATTTCTTTAGTCTTTATATTGAACGCGACGCGAGTGCTAGTGAAAAATTAAGAAAATATTGGAACAAAAAGAAGGAAAAAAATGAATTTGTTCTACTGAAAAAAAATTTTTAAAAAGAAAAAAAGCCAGATTTTGCAACCAACAGAAGAAAATGGATAAATTTAAAGCTTTTGTGGATTAATAACGAAAAATGTCTATGATTTTTATAAATTTTAACAACAAGAAAAACGAATTTATTTAAAACAACTACAAAAAATGTTTAAATTATAATAAAATAAAAAGTAATTATATTTTGCTAAAAATTAAATAGATAAAATTTCTAAAGCAAAAAAAAAAAAAAAATATTGATATAGAAAAATTTTTCAAGCTGTAAATGAAGAAGAAAAAAATGTCTTTAATATACACAGGCATTAGTTTAAATGTATGAGAGAGTGTGTGTGTGTGTGTATAGTATCCTTTTTTCCAATTATTATTATTGTTGTTGTTGTCGCTGTTCATCTTCTTCTTGTTAAGACTTCTTTATGATTTTGGTCCTTCGGCACATATACATTACAAATATAATCTGTATCTATATTTCCGAAATGTATAAAACAGTTTTTTTGTTGTTCTTCATCGTTTGCTACTGCTGCCACAATTTGTGTTTGTGTATGTGTGTGTGTGTGTTTAAAGACATCATATACAAGTGTTTGTGTGTCTGTCATCTGTAATCGTGCGCAAGTTATATTCTATTATATCCTGGATTGTACGATTTGCGTCGTTTCGGTTTTCTGCCATCATTTGTACATCTTCTATATCATCTCCTACTCCCTTCACTACTCTAAAACTTCTTAATATTTTTTTTCATCTTTGGGTTCACTTGTCTTGCTTTTGAGACTTTTAAAGTTTATACAAAGCTCCTCTATATAGAATTCTTTTTACGATTTTTTTTTTCTTTTCTATTTTATTTTCCAGTTTTTTAATATTGTTGTTGTTTTTCTTATTTTAATTATTGTTGTTGTTATTCTTTTTATATTCGTTTCTTTTATTTTTCTTGGGGGTTTGAGTTTTTTGCAAACAAAAAAAGGTAGTAGACCCAAAATCTTGTATCTATATATTTACTTTACATCTACAGCTTTTATCATTCTTTTACAAAATATTTATTTTCCTAAATTTCTTCCATATGTACCCAATATAGTCGTTATTTTAGTTTAAATCTGGGGATTTACTAATTTGACTATTATATAAAACATAATCCACATAATAAACTTACCTATTGTTATGAACAAACACTAGACTATACTCCCGAATATTATCCACACTTAGAGCTTTGATCATGATCTAGCCTCATTTAGACATAAGCCTAGAATCTTCACTTAAGTCTAGATAATATACTAGTCAATGTTGGTCACTGTATAGTCCAGACTATAGACTAATCTATAGTCCAGACAATCGACTACTCTATAGTCCAGACTATAGACTACTCAATAGTCCAGACTATAGACTACTCTATAGTTCAGACTATAGACTACTCAAAAGACTATAGACCACTATATACTTAGTCAAGACTATAGACTACTCTATAATAAAGACCATAGACTACTCTATAATAAAGACCATAAACTACTCTATAGTCAAGACTGTAGACAATTCCATAGTCAAGACTATAGACTACTCTATAGTCAAGACTATAGACTACTCTATAGTCAAGACTATAGACTACTCTATAGTCAACACTGTAGACTACTCTATAGTGAAGACTATAGACTACTCTATAGTCAAGACTATAGACTACTCTATAGTCAAGACAATAGACTACTCTATAGTCAAGACTGTAGACTACTCTATAGTCAAGACTATAGACTACTCTATAGCCAAGACTATAGACTACTCTATAGTCAAGACTATAGAATATTCTATAGTCAAGACTATAGAATATTCTATAGTCAAGACTATAGACTACTCTATAGTCAAGACTATAGACTACTCTATAGTCAAGACTATAGACTACTCTATAGTCAAAACTATAGACTACTCTATAGTCTAGAATATAGACTACTCCTTGTAAAGACTAAAGAATATTCTATAGTCAAGACTATAGACTACTCTATAGTCAAGACTATAGACTACTCTATAGTTCAGACTATAGACTACTCTATAGTTCAGACTATAGACTACTCAAAAGACTATAGACTACTCTATAGTCAAGACTATAGACTACTCTATAATCAAGACCACAGACTACTCTCTTGTCAAGACTATAGACTACTTTTACTCTATAGTGAAGACTTTAGACTACTCTATAGTCAAGACTATAGACTACTCTATAGTCAAGACTACAGACTACTCTATAGTGAAGACTATAGTCTACTCTATTGAAATACTATAGATTACTCTATAGTTAAGACTTTAGACTACTCTATAGTCAAGACTATAGACTACTCTATAGTCAAGACTATAGACTACTCTATAGTCAAGACTATAGAATATTCTATAGTCAAGACTATAGAATATTCTATAGTCAAGACTATAGAATATTCCATAGTCAAGACTATAGACTACTCTATAGTCAAGACTATAGACTACTCTATAGTCAAGACTATAGACTACTCTATAGTCAAGACTATAGACTACTCTATAGTCCAGACTATAGGCTACTCTATAGTTCAGACTATAGACTACTCAAAAGACTATAGACTACTCTATAGTAAGACTATAGACTACTCTATAGTCAAGATTGTAGACTACTCTATAGTCAAGACTATAGACTACTCTATAGTCAGGATTATAGACTACTCTATAGTCAAGACTATAGACTACTCTATAGTCAAGACTATAGACTACTCTATAGCCAAGACTATAGACTACTCTATAATCAAAACTATAGACTACTCTATAGTCTAGAATATAGACTACTCCTTGTCAAGACTATAGACTACCATATTATCGAGACTACAGACTACTCTATAGTCAAGACTATAGACTACTCTATAGCCAAGACTATAGACTACTCTATAGCCAAGACTATAGACTACTCTATAGTCAAGACTATAGACTACTCTATAGTCAAGACTATAACTGCACTAGAGTCAAGACTATAGACTACTCTATAGTCAAGACTATAGACTACTTTTTAGTCAAGAATAGACTATTCTATAGTCCAGACTATAAGTTACTCTATTGTCAAGACTATAGACTCCATAATCAAGATTATAGACTACATTATAGACAAAACTACTCTAATGTCAAGACAATACACTACTCTATAGTCAACACTATATACTACTCTGTAGTCAAGGATATAGACTACTTTATAAACAAGATTATAGACTACTCTATAATCTAGACTATAGACTACTCTATAGTTAAGGCTATAGTCTTCTCTATAGTCAAGACTATAGTCTTTTCTATAGTCAATACTATAGTCTTCTCTATAGTCAAGACTATAGTCTTTTCTATAGTCAAGACTATAGTCTTCTCTATAGTCAAGACTATAGTCTTCTCTATAGTCAAGACTATAGTCTTCTCTATAGTCAAGACTATAGTCTTCTCTATAGTCAAGACTATAGACTATTCTATAGTCAAGACTACAGACTACTCTATAGTCAAGACTATAGACTACTCTATAGTCAAAACTATACACTACTCTATAGTCAAGACTATAGTAAAAACTATAGACTTTTGACTACTCATAGTCTAGACTAAAGACTATAATATAGTCAAGACTATTGACTACTCTTTAGTTAAGACTATAGACTACTCTATTGTCAAGACTATAGTCCAGACTATAGACTACTCTATTGTCAAGATAATAGACTACTCTATAGCCCAAACTATAGACTACTCTATAGTCAAGATAATAGACTACTCTATAGCCCAAACTATAGACTACTCTATAGTTCAGACGATAGACTAATCTATAGTCCAGACGATAGACTACTCTATAGTCAAGACTATAGATTACTCTATAGACCAGACTAGTCTATAGTCCATTGTGTAATTTATGTTGTAATTTGGAAAAAAACAATAGTTTGTCTTTTAAAAGTTATTGTTTAAGAAATGGACAATAATTTGTTGTTATTTTAAATTAAGTAATTTAATTGGTTTTTTGGTTAAATTAAAAAAAAAATTGTCCACCTAGACGTATGATTAATAATAAATTTATATTTTTTTATTAACTTTTATCTATTCTATTAGTTGTTAGTTTTGTTTTGCCTTAAAAAATTTTTACAAACATGTTGTTGTAGGTTCTTTTTAATAAAGACGCCATCTTGAAAATTAGTTAGTAAAAGAAACAAAAAAAAAAGAAACTAAAGCATACAAAAACAGCAAAACAGTTATTGAAGTTGTAAAATAAGTGAAACAAAAAAACGAATGAAAAATTCTACAAATCAAAAGAGAAGTTATACTACTTGAAATCGGTAGTTAGTGTGAGTGCAAAAAAAATAATAATAATAGTAAAAAAAAAAAATATGTATAATTGTATATAGTAAAACAGTGAAGCTGACTGAAAGAAAGAAAAAGAAAACAAACGTAAAATCGTTGTTTTTTTGCTAAAGAAAATATCAAACATACGTACTGTAGGCCTACAATAATAAAAGTATAATAATACCATTAAAAAAAAGGAAACAAATGAAAAGAAAACAAAAACGAAATTCAAATGATATACACAGGATATATAAACGGCAAAGAAGCAAATACATACATATGTACGTAAGGACAGACAGACAGAGGGACAGACAGACGGATAAACAACTAAGCATTTTATAACGAAGTTGTAAATGTATAGTAGAGTGTAAGAGTAAGTGTGTAAAAAGTACACAAAGAGAGTGATATATTTAGAGAGAGAGTGAGTGAGATTGATATGAATTTAAAATTTATCTAAAATAACTCTTGTTCTCTTTTTAACATAAGAGTCCTTTTTTGTTACGAAAGAGAGCAACAGCAGGGAATTATTATGCGAAAGTAAATCTATTTTATCTTGTGTCAACAACACAGCATCATTGTTGCTCATGTTGTTGTTGCTGTTGTTGCTGTTGTTGTTTTTCTTAATATTTTTTGTAATAAAAGTGAACAAAAGACAACAACAAACATTTTGGCCAAGGCAAATGAAATATTATAATAAAAAAAAAATCCCTATAAAATATACACACACACACACACATAAAACAGCAATAACAACAAATACATATATAACAATGAAACAAATGAAAAAACGTAATTTGTAATAGAAAAAAAAAAAACAAGAAAAAAATGGAAAAATGTTAAAAGTGAAATTGAACGACGCCCCATAAAAATGTGTTTCTTTTTACTCTTAAAAAGAAAATTTAAAAAAGAAAATTATTTAATTAAAAAATATACAATAAAATAAAATTTTTAAAACTTTTAAATTTTTAATTTAAAAAAATTAAAAAAAAACCTTAAAGTTTTTGCTTTAAAAAAAATTGAAAAAAAAATGATGAAATTTTCTAAAGAAATAAAAAGTGATTTTTTTTTTTAATAAAAAATCTCAACAATATTGTGTTAAATAATCGCTTAAAAGCAGAATATTTCCATAAAAAATAAAATTTTTTTCAAAAAAAAAAAATTATTCGATTAATCGATTAAAATTATTCGAATAAAAACAAACGATTAATCTTTTTAAAAGAAAACTACATAAGAAAATAAGTAAAATTTTTAAATAAAAAAAATTTTTCCTTTAATCGATTAATATGAACCGGTTAAAATTATTCGAATAAAAATAACCGATTAATTTTCTAAAACAAAAAAAAAACATAAGAATATATGTAAAATTTTTAAACAAAAAAGAAAAAAATAAATTTTTCCATTAATCAATTAATATGAACCGGGTTAATATCGATTAATCGAATAAAATTATTCGAATAAAAATAAGCGTTTAATTTTTTTTAAACAAAAAGACATAAGAAAACATGTTAAAATTTTAAATTAAAAAAAAATTAATTTTTCTATTAATCGATTAATATGAACCGGTTAAAATTATTCGATAAAACTTACAGCGAATAAAAAACATATAAAATTAATCGCATAAAATTATTTTTGTGTAAAAATATTCATTTAATATGAAAACACTTCAAGACATAAGAAAATCTAGAGAATTTTGAAAAACCAAAAAAAAAAATCAATTAATTAATCGATTAAAATTATTCGAATAAAAGTATACGAATAAATCCTTGCGCTTACAGTAGTGTTGAATAATCGATGAAAAGCAATATTTTGACATTAATAATAAATTTTTTTTTGATAATCTAAAAAAAATAAAAATTATTCGATTAATCGATTAAAATTATTCGAATAAAAATAACCGATTATTTTTTTTACAAAAAGTCATAAGAAAACATGTTAAAGTTTTAAATTAAAAAAAAAAATATTTTTTTTTCTAATTATCGTTTAAAATTAACCGGTTACAATTATTCGATTAAAACATACACCGAATAAAACGAATAATTTTTTAACAATTCTTATTTTGACAAAAAATGAAACTTTATTCTAGTAAAAATTTTCAATTTTCGAAACATTAGCAATTTTATTAAATTTTGAAAAAAAGTGAATATAATTTGATTAATCGATTAAAATTATTCGAATAAAATTTTCCGATTAACCGCTAAAAACTACAAAACATAATTAACAAAATCTTTGTTTAACAGTTAAAAACTTCAAGACAAAAACCCCAAGAAAATAAGTTTAATTAAAAGAAAAAAACATATTCGATTAATCGATTAAAATTATTCGAATAAAATTTTTCGATTAATCGTTAAAAATCACAAGACATGGTAAAAAAACTATGAATTTAAAAAAAAGTAAATAAAAAATTATTTTTTTAATTGTTTTAAGAAAAAAAATTATTCCAATAATCGATTAAATTTATTCGATTAATCGTATAAAAAAACTTTCATAAAACATTTATATAATAAATTATTCGATTAATCGAAAAAAGTAAGAAAATCACTAAAAAATTTTATAAAATGTATACAACTAGTTTAAATGTAGTAAAGATTTAATGGAAATACTCAAAAAAGTAATCGATTATTCGAATAAATATTCGAATAAATTATTCGTTTAATCGAAAAAATAAAAAAAATCGCTTAAAATTGTTGTAAAATGTATACAAATAGTTTGCATAAAAGAAGTCGAGATTTTTCGAAAAACTTCAAAAAGTAATCGATTAAATATTCGAATAAACTATTCGATTAATCGAAAAAAGTCCAAAAAAAATCGCTAAAAATTGCTGTAAAATGTTTACGAATAGTTTGCAAAAAGTATAAAGTAAAGATTTTTGAAAAAAAATTAAAAAAAGTAATCGATTATTCGAATAAATTATTCGAATAAATTATTCGATTAATCGCAAAAAAGTAAAAAAATCGCTAAAAATTGTTGTAAAATGTATACAAATAGTTTGCATAAAAGAATTCAAGATTTTTCGAAAAACTTTAAAAAAAATAATCGATTAAATATTCGAATAAATTATTCGATTAATCGAAAAAAAATCCAAAAAAATCGCTAAAAATTGTTGTAAAATGTTTACAAAAAGTTTGTTAAAAGAATTATGTAGTAAAGAGTAATGGGCAAACTTAAAAAGGTAATCGATTAATCGAATAAATTATTCGAATAAATTATTCGATTAATAGAAAAAATAAAAAAAATCTAAAAAAAATGCTGTACAATGTATACAAATAGTTTGTACGTAGTAAAGATCTATGAAAATACTTAAAAAAGTAATCGATTAATCGAATAAATTATTCGATTAATCGAAAAAAGTAAAAAAAGAAATCGCTAAAAATGCAGTAAAAAGTATCGAAATAATTTGTAAAAAGAAGTATGTAAAGAAAATTAATGGAAATACTTAAAAAAGTAATCGATTAATCGAATAAATTATTCGAATAATTTATTCGTTTAAACGGAAAATGTAAAAAAATCGCTAAAAATGCTGTAAAATATATAAAAACAATTTGTTTAAAGAAATAATAAAAAGTACTCGTTTAATCCTTCGGTTATCTGTTACAAAACAAGGTTTAGGGTCTTTTTTTGAAAAACATTTCAAAGACATTCTTCTTCAAGCAGCTTAATTCTATTAGATTTTTCTAAAATTTTCTAAATTTTTTTTAAAATTTTCTCTAATTTCTAATGATATTTTCTATCTTTTCTTTACAGATTTATACCTAAAATTAATTAAATTAATCTAAAAAAAAGCAACAAAAACAAAAATCTATATAAAAAAATTTAACAAAAATGCGGTTAAACGGGTGTGTTTTAAAAAATCCCAATATTTGTTTTAAAATACTAAAAACCTTACCCAAGTGTTGTAATAAATATAAAAGTTAAAGCAAAAAATGCTAGAAATACAAAAACAATTGTTATAAACGATTAAAAAACTATACAAAAAAACTATAAAAAAAACTATCTTCTTAAAAAAAAAACGCCAAAAAAAATTTAAGAAAAGAAATCTATTCTAAAACTTTAAAAACCCACAACTTAGACTTCAAATTAATATTGAAAGAAAATCAAAGAAAAGAAAACCAATAAAAATGGCATTTTCCCATTTAACATTATTAAATAGGCCGCCTAAGGGTAACAAACATCAATTCAGTGTGGCTACCTTGTGTTTTGTTACCTTGACTTTGAGTACGGTGCCGTTGAAAGAGGTGGAGGCGCAAAGGCCTCTACTAAATCATACCACTTACAATACTATACCCACATCACAGCATCATTACAAACAGTTACGCAATGGACGAACTCATGATTTAATTATACCCCCTTCGACAGTGGCCTCTATACCTCGAGGCCTTTTATCGGGTGGTGGTTTACCTCTATACGATGATGACATGGATAGCACACGTTTACCCTCGTCGTTGGGTAGACGTGATAATAGAAGACGTATTAATTATCAATCTTTGGCCGCCAATATACCACGTGGTAATAGTGGTCGTGGTGGTGGCATTAATTCCTTACGCAAAGAACTCATGAAACCTTCGGTGGGTGGTCCTGGTGGTGGCATAAGTGGCAATAGTCCTGGTTATCCCTCGTACTCGGCCACTTCGGCCATAGGGAAAATCGATGGTATTGGTGGTGTTGGACCCGCCCGTCCTTATGGTGAAACTTTACAAATGGCTCCTGGTTCTATGTATTCGACCAGTTCACCTCCTTTTACCTACTTATCGAATCCTCAAGGTAAGTTTTTGTTTTCGAAAAAATTGGATAATTCTCTTTATTAACTTTTTGAACTTTTTAGAGTCCACTATACGCCATAAACCCAAACAGAGTAGCATTGCTAAACTTTGGAAATTGAATCATGGCAAAAATAATCAGATTCAACAATTTGGTGGTCCTATGTCACCCAATGATGATCCTCGTGTTGATGATGATATTATCCGTGAGGGTCACAATGATCCCTTGCAAGTGATCAAGGATGAGATAAGAATTTCACAACCACAATCGGTAAGTTTGAGAGAGTTTTGAGAAGAACAGAATTTATGTTTTTAACTATTGTCCGGTTTATAGTCTATAGTTTGGACTATAATCTAGTCTATGGTCTGGACTACAGTACAGTCTATAAACTGGACTTTAGTCTAAGGTCTGGACTACAGTACAGTCTATAAGCTGGACTTTAGTCTAGTTTATAGTCTGGACTTTAGTCTAGTTTATAGTCTGGACTATAGTCTAGCCTATAGTCTGGCCTATAGTCCAGTCTATAGTGTGGACTATAGTCTAGTCTATAGTCTGGACTATAGTCTAGTCTATAGTCTGGACTATAGTCTAGTCTATAGTCTGGACTATAGTCTAGTCTATAGTCTGGACTATAGTCTAGTCTATAGTCTGGACTATAGTCTAGTCTATAGTCTGGACTATAGTCTAGTCTATAGTCTGGACTATAGTCTAGTTTATAGTATGGACTATAGTCTAGTCTATAGTCTGGACTATAGTCTAGTCTATAGTCTGGACTATAGTCTAGTCTGTAGTCTGGACTATAGTCTAGTCTATAGTCTGGACTATAGTCTAGTCTATAGTGTGGACTATAGTCTAGTCTATAGTCTGGACTATAGTCTAGTCTATAGTCTGCACTATAGTCTAGTCTATAGTCTGGACTATAGTCTAGTCTATAGTCTGGACTATAGTCTAGTCAATAGTCTAGTCTATAGTCTGGACTATAGTCTTGTCTATAGTCTGGACTACAGTCTAGTCTATAGTCTGGACTATAGTATAGTCTATAGTCTGGACTACAGACTAGTCTATTGTCTGAACTATATTCAGGACTATAGTCTAGTTTATAGTCTGGACTATAGTATAGTCTATAGGGCGGACATTAGTCTTTAGTCTGCTCTATAATCTAGTAAATAGTTTGGTCTATAGGCTGGACTATAGTTTAGTCTATAGTCTGGACTATAGTCTAGTCTATACTCTGGATTATA
The DNA here is from genome assembly GCF_022045245.1 of Lucilia cuprina. Taxonomy (NCBI): domain Eukaryota; kingdom Metazoa; phylum Arthropoda; class Insecta; order Diptera; family Calliphoridae; genus Lucilia; species Lucilia cuprina. The sequence continues at coordinate 10,939,320 of NC_060954.1, forward strand.
GTCTAGTTTATACTCTGGACTATAGTATAGTATATAGTCCGGACATTAGTTTTTAGTCTGCACTGTAATCTATTTTATAGTTTGGACTATAGTCTATCGTCTGGAATATATTCTAGTTTATAGTCTGGACTATAGTTTAGTATATATTATAGTTTATAGTCTGGACTATAATTTAGTCTATAGTCTAATCAATAGTGTGGACTATAGTCTAGCCTATAGTCTGGACTATAGTCTAGTCTATAGTCTAATCTATAGTATAGTCTAAAGTCTGGACTATAGTATAGTCTAGAGTCTGGACTATAGTATAGTCTAGAGTATGGACTATAGTATAGCCTATGCTCTACAGTCTGGACTATATTCTAGTTTATAGTACAGGCTGAACTGTAGAATAGTGTGGTCTAAAATTTGGACTATAGTCTAGTCTACAGTCCGGACTATAGTCTAGTCTGAACTATAGTTTAGTCTTTAGTATGGACTATAGTATAGTGTTTAATGTGGACCAGCAGTATAGTCAAGTCTATATTCTGGACTATAGTCTCATCTTTAGTCTGGACTATAGACTACTCTATTGTCTGAAAACTATTGTAGGTCATTAGTTTGACCGACCGTAAGGTTGCCCCTTGGTTGTTTGGTATGAAAAACACCAATTAACTGATTCGTCATGGAACGCAGAAATTTATTCCTGCCTTAGACATTTCAAAGTTACCATATTGTAATAGATTAACATTTTCATGTTGCCATATTACTAAACTGCTCCCTCCAAACTTAAGTAGTGTATATCCTCAGTCGTTTTCTTTCCAACTTTTGCTGGTATAGTTTTCTTATCTTATTTTTTATTATTTTTACATGCTAAATGTTTGTTTTTATTTCGATTCTCCCCTCTCGGTTTTCTTTAAGAGCTCTTTTTAAATTGTCATCCGTTTGCTATTTAATTAGTTCCTGTTTTATTTTTGTGCAACATTTGTATATTTTCTTTTCACATATGTTTTTTTTTTAATTTTTCAAAATGTACTTTTTTTATGTTTACCAGAGGGCGGTTTGCTGATGCGGGTTTGTTGGGTTTGATGATTATAATTGAAATTTAATAAAAACAATATTGAAAATGTTTATAATAAAAAAAACTTGGGGGGAGTAGAAAAAATAACAAAAGGATTAAAATATATTAAAAGCAATCGTACATGTCGCATATTTAACAATAATTCTTAACATTGAATTCAAAAATAGAGTTTTTGTGCCAAAAAAACATATAAATGTCCTGCAATAGCCAGAAGCGTTCATTGTGTGAATGAAGTGAGTGTGTTAGTGTTTAATACTGAAGGCAAGAGGAATCTTATTTGTTCAATAAATATATCCTAGAACGACACTTTTGTATAGAAGAGAGCCAGGAAAAGGATCAGTAGATTGTTCAGATTGTGCACCTAACTATACCGAGTTCTGATTATAGTCTAGACTATAGACTGGACTATAGACTAGACTATAGACTGGACTATAGACTAGACTATAGTCTAGACTATAGATTAGACTATAGACTAGCCTATAGACTAGAATATAGACTTTACAATAGACTAGAATATCGACTAGACAATAGACAAGGCTATAAACTAGGCTAGATTATATACGAAACTACAGACAGTAGACTAGACTAGACTATAGACAAGACAATAGACTACACTATAGAATAGACTAGACTATAGACTAGATTATAGACTAGACTATAGACTACATTATAGACTAGACTATAGACTAGACTATAGACTAGACTATAAACTAGACTATAGACTAGACTATAGACTAGACTATAGACTAGACTATAAACTAGACTATAGACTAGACTATAGACTAGACTATAGACTAGACTATAGACTAAACTATAGACTAGACTATAGACTAGACTATAGACTAGACTATAGACTAGACTATAGACTAGACTATAGACTATACTATAGACTAGACTATAAACTAAAGACTAGACTAAAGACTAGGCTAAAGACGAGACTATAGACTAGACTATAGAATAGACTATAGAATAGACTATAGACTAGAAAAGACTGTAGACTAGACTATAGAATAGACTATAGACTAGACTATAGACTAAACTATAAACTAGCCTATAGACTAAACTATAGACTAAACTATAAACTAAACTATAGACTAGACTATAGACTTGACTATAGACTAGACTATAGTCTCGTCTATAGACTCGATTATAGACTAGACTAAAGAGTAAACAAGACTATAGCCTAGACTATAGAATAGACAATGGACTGGACTATAGACTATACAATAGACTAGTCTATAAAATAGACTATTCACTAAACTATAGACTAGACTATAGTCTAGACTATAAACTAGACTATGGTGTAGACAATAGACTACACTAGAGTAGACTATAGACTAGACTATCAACTAGACTATAGACTGGACTATAGAATAGATTATAGAAATGACTATAGAAGAGACTGGACTACAGATTAGACAATAGACTTGACTATAAAATATAGACTAGAATATAGTCTAGAATATAGGCTAGACTAGACTATGGTTTATACTATAGTCTACACTAAACTACACTATAGACTAGACTACAGACTTGACTATTGACCAGAATATAGACTAAACTATAAGGTAGACTATAGAATAGACTATGGACTAGACTACAGACTAGACCATAGACTAGACTAAAGAAGAGACTATAGAATAGACTATAGACTAGACTATAGAATAGACTGTAGAAATGACTATAGAATAGACTATATAATAGACTATGAACTAGACTATATACCACACTAAAGAATAGACTATAGATTAGGCTATAGACTAGACTGTAGAATATTCTTCCAGACTATAGGCTAGACTATAAATTAGACTATAGACTAGATTATAGACTAGACCATAGACTAGACTATAGACAAGACTTTAGACAAGACTATAGACTAGACTATATACTATTGACTAAATTATATAATAGACTATTGACTAAAATATATACTAGACAATAGACTGGAGTATAGACTGGATTATAGACTAGACTATAGACTATACTATGGACACTGCAGAATAGACTATAGACTAGATAATAGGCTAGACAATTGACTAGACTACAGACTAGACAAAAGACTAGACTATAGACTAGCCTATTGTCTGGTCTGTAGTCCAGTCTGTAGTGTATAGTGTAGTCTATAGACAAGGCAAAGAAGATTTAAAACAAATATATGTAAATTTTATTAATTATATAAAATTGTTTTCCTCTTTCAGAATCCCTATATCATTAATACCGAGGCCACTTTTAATTCCGACATTGAAGATCTTTTAGGTGTGCGTTGCACCTTTGAAACACCCTGCGCCTGGAAATGGACAGAAAATCTCTCTGATGGTTTTCACATTATGAGTGGTACTGAGGTCTCGAAAAAGAATATGACCGGTTTATATCCCGGCCCTTTGGCCGATAATATCGATGATGCCAATGGACATTTCCTATATGCTCGCCTCTCGCCCACTACACTACAAATCAATTTGACTTCACCACAATTTAGCACGACCATGGAGAAATGTTTCCTTGAAGTTTATATGCATCAAAGTGGCATGACGCATGGTCTTTCGCGCGTAGTCGTAGAACCATTGCATTCGCAGGAAAGTTCTTGGGTGCCAGCGGAAATTGTTGGCAACAACTATCGTCAATGGGAAAGGAAAGTGTTTCGTTTGGGACGTATTTCTCGTGATTTTCGCATAGTATTTGAAATTGTGCCCAAACTATTCGAGGGAGAAAAGGCTCATGTGGCTATTGATAATTTAAGAATGATTAACTGTTTTCCTGAAGGAGCTAAAGCAGAGAAGTGTAGCACTTCTCAAGTGAAATGTATGATGAATAAAGTGCCAGTTTGTATACCATTACCAAGAATATGTGATATAACAAGGGACTGTGATGAGGCCGAAGATGAGCTTTTGAATTGTGACAAAATTCCTTTTGGGGCTAGATGTGATTTTGAAAATGATTGGTGTGGCTGGCGTGATTCGGGGCGTACAGTATTATCATGGTCGCGACACACCGGCTCTTCGCCTACCTTTGATACCGGGCCCGACAGTGATCACACCTATCAGCATTTACTCAATTCCACCGTGGGCTATTATATGCTGGTGAACATGAATCAACATAGCAATAATAGTGAAAAAGGTTCTTTAATCGGTTTTGCTAGTAATGCTATAATGATATCGCGCACCTTTAATCCCCCGCCTACCGTTCATGGTGATCCCAATTCACCTTATCGCAACTCCTGTGTAGTACGTTTTTATATACATCAATTTGGTAAAAATCCCGGCAGCATAAATTTATCGGTGGTAGAAATGAAGGAAAAGGAAAATATCACCACGACTTTGTGGTGGAGTACCAAGAATCAGGGCGCCGATTGGCTGAGAGCAGAATATATATTGCCAAATATAACTTCAAGGTAAAATGAATGAAATTTTCGTATAAATTGTTAGATTTATTTAATTTTTTGGTTATTTTCAGATATTATTTGCAATTTGAGGCCCGCATGGGCATGCGTATTTACTCCGATGTGGCTGTGGATGATTTTTCTTTGTCTCCCGAATGCTTTGGCATTAATATACCATCCGAACATTTGAATGGCTATAACTATTGGAATGTTCGTCATACGAAAAGTCCTACGCATAAAGATTTTACAAATCATAATTGTAAGTATATATTTTATCTAAATTCTTTTCAAGTTCTGTCCTAGCTCTGTTCTAGTTCAGTTCTAGTTGAATTCTACTTCAGTTCTAGTTCAGTTCTAGTTCAGTTTTAGTTTAGTTCTAGTTCAGTTCTAGTTCAGTTCTAGTTCAGTTCTAGTTCAGTTCTAGTTCAGTTCTAGTTCAGTTCTAGTTCAGTTCTAGTTCTAGTTCAGTTCTAGTTCAGTTCTAGTTCAGTTCTAGTTCAGTTCTAGTTCAGATCTAGTTCAGTTCTAGTTCAGTTCTAGTTCAGATCTAGTTCAGTTCTAGTTCAGTTCTAGTTCTGTTCTAGTTCTGTTCTAGTTCTGTTCTAGTTCTGTTCTAGTTCTGTTCTAGTTCTGTTCTAGTTCTGTTCTAGTTCTGTTCTAGTTCTGTTCTAGTTCTGTTCTAGTTCTGTTCTAGTTCTGTTCTAGGTCTTTTCTAGTTCTGTTCTAGTTCTGTTCTGGTTCTGTTCTAGTTCTGTTCTAGTTCTGTTCTAGTTCTGTTCTAGTTCTAGTTCTGTTCTAGTTCTGTTCTAGTTCTGTTCTAGTTCTGTTCTAGTTCTGTTCTAGTTCTGTTCTAGTTCTGTTCTGTTCTGTTCTAGTTCTGTTCTAGTTCTGTTCTAGTTCTGTTCTGTTCTAGTTCTGTTCTAGTTCTGTTCTAGTTCTGTTCTAGTTCTGTTCTGTTCTAGTTCTGTTCTAGTTCTGTTCTAGTTCTGTTCTAGTTCTGTTCTAGTTCTGTTCTAGTTCTGTTCTAGTTCTGTTCCAGTTCTGTTCTAGTTCTGTACTAGTTCTGTTCTAGTTCTGTTCTATTTCGGTTCTAGTTCTGTTCTAGTTCTGTTCTAGTTCAGTTCTAGTTCAGTTCTGGTTCAGTTCTAGTTCAGTTCTAGTTCTAGTTCAGTTCTAGTTCAGTTCTAGTTCTAGTTCAGTTCTAGTTCAGTTCTGGTTCAGTTCTAGTTCAGTTTTAGTTCAGTTCTAGTTCAGGCATAGTTCAGTTCTAGTTCAGGTATATATTTGTTAACACTTTCTTATCATTCCTTTACTCTTTTCTTTTAGATCTAGAACTGGGCACTTGTGATAATCGAGGCATGTTAGGACCAACACAGTCGCAATGTGAACATTACTACAGTACACACAATCGAAGTCGTGTTCTAAAGGAGGTAAAAGTGGTGGATGAAATACCCTATAAGGGAATGCAAAAATGGAAGGTGCCACACGAGGGGTTTTATACGTAAGTTTAAGAAGAAATAGCTGGAAACGGAATCCTCTAGAATTTAATATTATTTTTACTTTTTAGTTTCATTGTTAAGGGAGCCAGTGGTGGTTTGGGTTCTGGCGGTGTGGGTTCCTCACGAGGTGCTGTAGCAGTGGCTGTTTTGGAATTGCATAAAAATGAAGAGTTATATATTTTGGTAGGACAACAGGGTGAAAATGCCTGCATTAAATCTTTAGGCTATAAGGAAGATGGTTGTGGCTCTAGTGATCCTGATTTGGATTTAAGTAAATATAGTTTTACCTCCAAACAGCACATGCTAAAGAATATGAATTTGGAATATGGAGCTGGTGGAGGAGGAGGAGCTTCTTATGTGTTTTTGGTAAGTGTGAGTAGCTTTATTGTAAAGTTGAAAAGAACATTTGAGGTTTACTGACTTTTTGTTTCGGAATTTTAGTTGAACTCGGCGCGCAATGAAGCTGTGCCTTTAATAGTGGCCGGAGGTGGTGGTGGTTTGGGTATAGGACGTTATTTAGATGAAGATTTCCAACATGGTCAAAAGGATAATTCAGCACGCAAAGGTTTAACGGGCCAGATAAACGGTGAACCCTTGCCTAAGAAGATAGCAGGCCCAGGAGGTGGCTGGCGTGCCAATATTGATCAGGCTTTAGATCCTAAATTTGGTGCCGCTCTTTTATTGGGAGGACGTGGTGGCTTTTCTTGTTATGTAGATTTGGAAAATAATGGCTCAAATGTTAAACGTCATGGTCAGGGTGGCTTTGGAGGCGGTGGTGGAGGTTGTTATACAGGAGGTGGTGGTGGCGGTTATGCTGGAGGAGATGTTTATCTCAATCAATCAAATGGTGAAGGTGGCACTTCTTATATAACCACTACGCGCACTTTAAAAGAACTAAATGCCATTTATGAGGGCTCTAACTTGGGAGCAGGTTCAGTGATTATAATTCCCGCCATAGAGGGCTGTGGTTGTGATTACAGATGTTTAGCTTTGGATGAATATCGATCATCGGTGAAATGTATTTGCCCAGAGGGCTGGCGTATACGCAAGGATAATTCTTCTTCGTGTGATAGTAAGAAAAGAATTTTGTTGAGATTTTTTACAATTTATCTAAAATGTTCTCTTTTTACTTCTAGTGCCCATAACCGAGTCTATTCCTTTGAAATATTTGATTTCCTTCTTTACGGTTTTAATGCTTTTACTAATCGCCTGTTTGGCGGCTCTTATTGTTATGTTATGTAAGTAATATCTTCTGGGGGAAAAATGGGCAAAAAGTGTAATTTTGATTTTTTTTACAGACAACCGCTATCAACGCAAGAAACTGGCGAAACAGCGTCATAAGATGTTAATGCAACAGGATATGCAATTGACCCGTTTAAGACATAATCTAGATGAAAATAACTTAAATAATTTCAATCCCAATTATGGCTGCGATGATCTTATCAATGGCACCATTAATGTTCAAAGTCTGCCACAGGTGGCACGCGAAAGTTTGCGTTTGGTGAAGTATGTTTTGTTTTGCTGCTTAACTTTTTCGTATTTTAAACATATTATTATGCTTTCAGACCTTTGGGCCAGGGTGCTTTTGGTGAAGTCTATCAGGGTTTGTATCGTCATCGTGATGGTGATGCGGTGGAAATGCCTGTAGCCGTTAAAACTCTACCCGAAATGTCTACACTCCAGGCCGAGGAAGATTTCCTTATGGAGGCTGCCATTATGGCAAAATTTAATCATCCTAATATGGTCCATTTAATAGGTGTCTGTTTCGATCGTCATCCTCGCTTTATAGTGTTAGAACTGTTGGCCGGTGGTGATCTTAAGAATTTCTTACGTGAAGGCCGTCACAAACCGGATAGACCCTCATCGTTGACCATGAAAGATTTAGTATTTTGTGCTCTGGATGTGGCCAAGGGTTGTCGCTATATGGAGAGTCAACGTTTTATACATCGCGATATAGCGGCACGCAATTGTCTGCTGAGCAGTAAAGGTCCGGGACGTGTGGTGAAAATTGCTGATTTTGGCATGGCACGCGATATATATCGTAGTGATTATTATCGCAAGGGTGGCAAAGCTATGTTACCTATCAAATGGATGCCTCCAGAGGCTTTTCTCGATGGTATATTTACATCCAAGACAGATGTTTGGTCATTTGGTGTATTGTTGTGGGAGGTGAGTTGAGAAAATTGTAAAGTTATGTGTTTAGCTGGGGTTTTAATGTTTGTTTGTTTCATTTTTTAGGTTTTCAGTTTGGGTTTAATGCCCTATACCGGTTTACCCAATCCCGAGGTAATGCAATTGGTTACCAATGGCGGTCGCTTGGGTACACCACCTGGCTGTCCTTCGGTGATTTATAAAATTATGGCCGATTGCTGGAATCCCACACCAGAAGATCGTCCCACATTCTCTAGTCTTTTAGAGAGACTAAAGGCCGTAACAGAGGTAAGTGTTTCCATAAATAAGCAGTAGATCCCTCTACAGACATTAGTGATGCAATTATAAGGTTCATTTTCCAAAATTGAACTTGAACTTTCGCTCTTATTAGGAGAAGTTTTATTAAAATCGATCGCTGGGTTTACGAATAACGCTTCCCTCCTTTGCTCAAGTTGCAGAACATTCAGTCATTAGAAGTCCGTTAGCAGAAGCTCTGGTATTCGTCTTCTCTAGTCGGGAAAAGTTTTACAAAAATCTTTAGCTCGGTTTAGGGAAAAGGCTTTCCATTTGTTTCCATTGTTTCTGTTTTAATTTCTATCTGTAGCTGAGGAGCGTTATTTCCGATCTTGGGAATAACGTTTCTGTTCTTATTTTCTTCACTTTTAATTCCTTTCTATACCCAAGGTATAGCAGTTTGAGGCCCTCTAGTACCGAAATTTCTTGAAACTCCTTGTTTTTAACACCAATTCTGGTAAACCTCTGACCTTTAGTCATGTCGCTCAATTTAGTAAAATGCTTCTATTTCTATTGCTTCTTGCTGTAGAGCTCTACTTTGGCGACCTGTAACATCATTTCTTATAAAACTTTGAGGTTTATATAATTTCAATTTATTGTATAGAACTTTTCTTCTTTTGTCATGAGAAGCTTCATGGAAAATCGGTTAATGGGTTTAAGAATAATGGTTGCAATTCCCATTTTCTTTTTTTGAAGTTTCACTTACTGTTTAGGTCCAACTTTGGATGTTTCGGGTTATGGTTCTTGTGCTTGTAAAAGTTTTAAATTGGTTTCTTCAACAGTTCCACACCTGGGCTTTGTTCCTAAGAAGTTTTATTAAAATCGTGTGCTCAGTTTTAAAATTACTTGAAGAAATTTTAGTCCAAAACTCTTGAGATTAATTGTTGATATATTTTCCCTTTAATAGGATCCCGCTGTTATGAATGCCCCACTACCACACATCTTACGCCCGCCCTCCAATGAACGAGATCAAACAATAATACGACCGCAAGGAGTCGATGACATTTGTCTACAGGTACCCACAACGTCGGACTATTTAATACCCTTGCCCGGTATAACACACAATCCTCAGCAACAAATCAGCGAAATGCAAATAAGCGAAGCCAACACCAACACAAATTCATCTGTGGTGACGGCCGTATCAACCGGAACCAATGTTTGTACCCCGCCTGGTGTATCCTCACCCTCGGCCCCTTGTTGCGGTCTAAAAGAGGGTGATTGTGAACAGAGTCTTAATACGAATAATGAGGGCAGTTGGGAGACTTCGTTTATATTGCCCAATTCGAAGAGTGATCAACCGTTGTTGAATCAAACAAATGGTTCACAGAAAAGTATAAATACCGTATCAATGGGTGCACCGGGACCTGGTAATACTAGTGGCTATAGCAGTAGTAGTCAACGTTCACCTGTTTCCAATGGTTTAAGGACAATACACAACAACAACAACAATAACAACAACAGCAGCAATTGCCATAATAGTAATGGCAATAGCCAGAGCACAACAGCGTCTACGCAAATGAATCCAAACGAAGAGACCACACTCATTAGTTTGGATACACCACAGCCGACACCGACCACCATACAACCGCCATTATCATTCTCATCCCAGCTGGATGGTATAACCTTAGATCCGGCCGCTTTAACAAAGAGTCTGAACAATACCGTAACAGTTCCAAATACAAATACAACAAATACTAATACAACAACTCCTAATAACAAACACTCCTCGTATGCCAACATTCAAATGATGTCCAATTCGGTGGGCAATCTTAAGGGTCATTGCAATGCCGGTGATCTTACCAGCAATGGTAGTTCGCCCAACAACAGCTTGCTACTGATGGGCAGTGGCAGTGAAAAGCTTAACGGCAGTATTTTACACAAAAGCAGTAATGGTCTGAATGTTAATAAAATGAATGGTAATCTTAATAAAACGATGGCGGTAGCAGCGCCGGTGGTGGGCGTGGGTGCCAATGCCCCGCCCTTTACCATACAGGGCTATAGCGAGCGTTATAAAGATAAACATTCAGAGATAAGTTGTTAATTTTCTTTTTTTTTTGGCAAAAGTTAGCGAAATTATAAAACAGCGAAACCGTTTTTTTTTTAAGTTGTATTTCCATATAACGGCTTAAGCACAGCAAAAGCTCTGCAACCGTTAATGTGTAAGTAACAGTTAGTAAGTTAAGAGAGTATTATATTAAGTCTATAAAAAGGAAACCCGAAAAAAGAGAAAGCTTTTAAAGCATTAAACTCTTATTTATCAAAGAAATTAATTTTTCCCTTAATTTAGTTTTTGTTTTTTTATACAAAAAGAAAAGCTTAAGAAAAGCTAGAAAAAAGCTTAAATAAGAAAAAAAACACACAAAGTTAAGTTTTCCTTTGTTAGTATTCTTTTTGAATGGTGGTGTATACAGGGTGTGTTGGTTGTATTGTTACTAATGATTAAAAAAAAACAAATAAAATATAAAAAATTAAAAAATTTATCTAAATAATAAAATCATTAAATAAACAAAAAAAAATTTATATATTTAACGAAAATTATTATAATTTACATAAACAAACAAAAAAAAAAATAATATATATTAATTGTATTAAATGTAGTGAGTGTGTGTATTTAGTGTAAAGAAAAAAACCAACAGCAACAACAATTTAGTATTATTTAACTAAAAACAAACAAAAAAATTATTAAAAAAAACATACTGCAAATAAGTTAAAAACTAAACAATTTGTACAAAATTAAAACATTTTAAGGTTTAACTTAAAACAAACAATATTTTAAAGCTTTCCAAGCAGAAAAAGCTTTTTAAACTTTAGCACTGTTTCATATAAGGAGAACTCAAAACTTATAATAATTTCATACTTATACGTTATATATAGTCTACACTATAGTCTAGCCGGTAGTCTAGACTATAGACTTATATATAGTCTAGACTATAGACATAACTACACTCTAGTCATAGACTATTCTATAAACTATAGATTAAACTATGTTCTAGACTATTGACTAAACCAAAGTCTAGACTATACTATAGTCTAGAGTAAAGACTATTCTATAGTCTAGAGTATAGACTAAACTTTAGTCTAGAACATAGACTAAACTATAGTCTAGAATATTGACTAAACTAAAAGAGTCCAGACTATAGACTAAACTATAGTCGAGATTATTGTGTGTACTATTGTCTACTCTATAGACTAAACTATAGTCTAGTCTAATCTATAGACTAAACTATAGATTAAATCTTGTCTAGACTATAAACTAAACTATAGTCTAGACTATATAGTAAACATAGACTAGTTAATAGTCCAGACTGTAAACTAAACATAGTCTAGAATATAGTCTAAACTTAAGACTAAAGACTAAACTGTATTACAGACTACAATTTAGACTACTATAGTTTAGACTACACTTAGACTAGTCTAAACCATATTATAGCTAAACTATAGACTATAGATTAACTCTTGTCTATACTATAGACTAGTCTGTAGTCTAGACTATAGTCTTAACTATAGTCTAGACTATAGACTAAACTACACTCTAGTCTGTAAACTATTCTACACTATAGATTACTTAAACTATAATCTAGACTATAGACTAAACTATAGACTATACTGTAGATTAAAATATAGTCTAAAGTATAGACTAAACTATAGTCTAGAGTATAGACTAAACTATAGTCTAGAGTGTAGACTAAACTAAAGTCTAGACTATAGATTAAACTATAGTCTAGACTATAGATTAAACTATAGTCTAGACTATAGACTAAACTATAGTCTGGACTATAGACTAAACTATAGTCTAGATTATAGACGAAACTATAGTCTAGACTATAGACTAAACCATATTGTAGACTGTACTATAGTCTCGAGTATAGACTATACTATAGTCTAGAGTATAGTTTATACTATAACCTAGAGTGTAGACTAAACTTTTAGTCTAGACTATAGACTAAACTATAGACTATACTGTAGATTAAAATATAGTCTAAAGTATAGACTAAACTATAGTCTAGAGTATAGACTAAACTATAGTCTAGAGTGTAGACTAAACTAAAGTCTAGACTATAGTTAAACTATAGTCTAGACTATAGATTAAACTATAGTCTAGACTATAGACTAAACTATAGTCTGGACTATAGACTAAACTATAGTCTAGATTTTAGACGAAACTATAGTCTAGACTATAGACTAAACCATATTGTAGACTGTACTATAGTCTCGAGTATAGACTATACTATAGTCTAGAGTATAGTTTATACTATAACCTAGAGTGTAGACTATACTATAGGCGAGAGTATAGACTACACTATAGTCTAGAGTATAGACTATACTATAGTCTAGATTATAGACTGAACTATAGTTTTGAGTATAGACTAAACTATAGTCTAGAGTAATGACTAAACTAAATATAGTCCAGACTATAGACTAAACTCTACTCGAGACTATTGTGTGCATTATTGTCTAATCTATAGACTAAACTATAGTCTAGTCTAGATTATTGTCTCGTCTAGATTATTGTCTCGTCTAGACTATTGTCTAGTCTATACTCTAGACTATAATTTAGTCTATACACTAGACTATAGTATAGTCTATACTCTAGACTATAGTGTAGTCTATACTCTAGAGTATAGAACAGTTTATACTCTAGGCTATAGTATAGTCTATACTCTAGGCTATAGTATAATCTATACTTTAGACTATTGTATAGTCTATAATCGAGACTATAGTATAGTCTAGAATATAGTTTAGTCTATAGTCCAGACTAAACTATAGTTTAAACTATAGAATATAGACTACACTAGTATATTATGTAGCCTATAGAGTAATCTATAGCCCAAACTATGGACTAAACTATAGTCCAGACTATAGACTAAACTATAATCTACCTTGACTAAACTGTAGTCTAAACTGAACACTAAACTATTGTCTAGACTATAGTCCAGACTATAGATTAAGCTATAATCTATACTATGGTCTTGAGTAAACTATAGTCTTAACTATAACCTAGTCTATAGTCCAGACTATAGGCTAAACTATAATATATTATATTTCTTTGACTAAACTGTAATCTATTCAATAGACTTAACTATTGTCCAGACTAACTTCAATAATTAGAAACAGCTGCTTAAGATTTGGATAAAAGTTTAAAGTATTGTTTGTGATCTTAAACCTTAAGCTGGTAAAAACAGGATGGAGTGTTTGTCATGAAAAGTGGAAAGAGTTGTGCTTTGACTTTAAAAAAAAATAATGAAAATTTAAAAACTTTAACAAAATTTGGCCTAGAAAAGCTTGAAAATATACACAAAAGTTTTCTAAAAGTTACCGTTTATTTTTGAGCACAAACTGTGAGAACTGAGAGGTCAAGAAAAAAATTTCATGAACTGAAATATTGTATAAAATTTATAATTTTCTTTTGACAAAAAGCTAAATTTTCTTTTATCATTTTAAACTGTGAATGCTTTTAAAAGCTTGATATGTTTCATTTAAATATTGCCGCAAACTTTAAGCACAAACTTTTACATTTTACACAAACACCTCATCCAGGTTGTAATATAAATTTATTATTTTATTATAATAATAAAACATATAAACACATACCTAAATAATTGCTCAAGCCATAATTATTTAATTAATTAATAAATAATTAATTAAAATATTGAAAAAAAATGAAAAACAAAAATATTTTTACATTTAAACGAGTGAGAAGTGGTCAAAATTGTATGTTGTTTTTTTACCATTTAACCCAACAAATAATAAGAGAGAAAAAAAACCTAGTTTTTTTGTATAATTTTTATTAGACAAAATTTAACACAAAATTTTAAGCTTAAAGTTTAGGTTTTGTGCTTTTAGTAAGAAGACATGAAAATTATTAATGAAAAAAAAAAAAATTGAAAACAATGAAGAAAAGAAAAAACACAAAACAATAATTTTATTTATATAAAATATAAACAATAGTTAATTAGTTAATTATTTTAAATATTAAAAAATATTTTTTTTAAAGGGATTTACACAAAACACTCCAAAAGCTTATTGAAAGCTTTTTACTCAAGTGAAAGCATTAAAGCTAAAAATTAGGGTCTTAACGCATGTCTATTAAAAACTTCAAATTTGAAGAAAGCTTTTACCTAAAAATAAACCTATTAAAAGCTTTTAAAAGTTTTCTATTCCATTAAAAGTTTTTAGGATAAAATAAGGTCTTAATAAGAAAGCTTTTGTTTAAAGCTTTCTTATACTTTGGGTGTGCTTATTGGTCCCTTAATTTACTTTACTTTACATAATCCCTTCTATTTTCTTGTTTTTTTTTTTAAACCAAAGATTTTCTTAATTTTAGTTTTTATCCTTTTTTTCTGTAAATAATTTCGTTTAATTAATCTTCATTATCATAATTTATTTATTAATTATAGTTTTAATTTAAATTTTGTAAGAAATTAATTTCTTAATATGTGTATAAAAGGTTGTATATTCAATTATGTATAAATTTTTATTAATTTTTTTAATAAAATTTTATTTTTAATTATTTTAATTGTTTTAATTTATAAATTCTTTAATTAATAAATTTTATAACTTAATTTGTTTTTGTAATTTTTTTTCTATCAAATTAATGCTGAAATAACTAAAGAAGTTTTTAAAGGCAAACGTTTAAAATCTCAACTTTTAGTTCTAGTTCTATTCTAGTTCAGCTTATGTTCTAGTTCAGTTTTAGTTCAGTTTTTGTACAATTCTAGTTCAGTTCTAGTTCACTAGAACGTTTAGTTCTAGTTCAGTTTTAGTTCAAATTCTACTTCAGTTTTAGTTTAGTAATAGTTCTATTCTAGTTCAGTTCTAGTTCATTAGAACGTTTAGTTCTAGTTAAGTTCTATTTCAGTTCTAGTTAAGTTCTAGTTCAGTTCTAGTTCAGTTCTAGTTCAGTTCTAGTTCAGTTCTAGTTCAGTTCTAGTTCAGTTCTAGTTCAGTTCTAGT
>NC_060954.1:10954750-10967788 GCF_022045245.1 Lucilia cuprina
AATATATATACTTTATAGGGTCGGAAAATTATATTATAGAAATTACAAACGGAATGACAAACTTATATATACCCTTCTCACGAAGGTGAAGGGTATAAATATATAAATAAATGATATGTTTAATAAAAATTTATGATTTAAATTAACACATTTCAGTGCTAGTACTGATCTAGTTCTATTCTAGTTCTTTTCTAGTTCTATTCTAGTTATGTTCAAGTTCTGTCCTAGTTCTGTTCTAGTTCTGTTATAGTTCATTTCTAGTTCTGTTCCAGTTCTGTTTCAGATATGTTCTTGTTCTGTTCCAGCTCTGTTCCAGCTCTGTTCTAGTTCTGTTCTAGTTCTGTTCTAGTTCTGTTCTAGTTCTGTTCTAGTTCTGTTCTAATTCTGTTCTAATTCTGTTCTAGTTCTGTTCTAGTTCTGTTCTAATTCTGTTCTAATTCTGTTCTAGTTCTGTTCCAGTTCTGTTCCAGTTCTGTTCTAGTTCTGTTCTAGTTCTGTTCTAGTTCTGTTCTAGGTCTGTTCTGGTTCTGTTCTAGTTCTGTTCTAGTTCTGTTCTAGTTCTGTTCTAGTTCTGTTCTAGTTCTGTTCTAGTTCTGTTCTAGTTCTGTTTTAGTTCTGTTCTAGTTCAGTTCTAGTTCTGTTCTAGTTCTAGTTCTGTTCTAGTTCTGTTCTAGTTCTGTTCTAGTTCTGTTCTAGTTCTGTTCTAGTTTTGTTCCAGTTCTGTTCGAGTTCTGATCCAGTTCTGTTCTAGTTCTGTTCTAGATCAGTTCTAGTTCTGTTCTAGTTCTGTTCTAGTTCTGTTCTAGTTTTTTTCTAGTTCTGTTCTAGTTCTGTTCTAGTTCTGTTCTAGTTCTGTTCTAGTTCGGTTCTAGTTTTGTTCTAGTTCGGTTCTAGTTCTGTTCTAGGTCTGTTCTAGTTTTGTTCTACTTCTGTTTTAGTTCTGATCTAGTTCTGTTCTAGTTCTGATCTAGTTCTGTTCTAATTCTGTTCTAGTTTTGTTCTAGTTTTGTTCTAGTTGTGTTCAAGTTCTGTTCTAGTTCTGTTCTAGTTCTGTTCTAGTTATGTTCTAGTTCTGTTCTAGTTCTGTTCTAGTTCTCTTCTAGTTCTGTTCTGTTCTAGTTCTGTTCTGGTTCATTTTCAGTTCTGTTCTAGTTTTGTTCTAGTTCTGTTCTAGTTCTGTTCAAGTTCTGTTCTAGTTCTGTTCTAGTTCTGTTCTAGTTCTGTTCCAGTTCTGCTCCAGTTCTGTTCTAGTTCTGTTCTAGATCAGTTCCAGTTCTGTTCGAGTTCTGTTCTAGTTCTGTTCTAGTTCTGTTCTAGTTCTGTTCTAGTTCTGTTCTAGTTCTGTTCTAGTTCTGTTCTGGTTCTAGTTCAGTTCTAGTTCAGTTCTAGTTCAGTTCTAGTTCAGTTCTAGTTCATTTCTAGTTCAGTTCTAGTTCAGTTCTAGTTCAGTTCTAGTTCAGTTCAACAAGTGTCTTTTGAAAACAAAACTTTTCTGGTTTTGTTCTAGTTTTGTTCCAGTTCTGTTCCAATTCTGTTCTATTCTAGTTCTTGTCAGTTATAGTTCTTTTCTGGTTCTGTTCTAGTTCCGTTTCAGTTCTTTTCTAGTTCTGTTTTAGTTTTCTACGAGTTCTTTTCTCTTCTAGTTCGGTTCGAGTTCTCGTTCTAGTTCTGATCTAGTTCTGATCTAGTTCTGTTCTAGATCTGTTCTAGTTCTGTTTTGTAGTTTTGTCGTATTACTGTTTTTGTTCAGTTCTATTTCGGTTCAGATTAGTTCTATTTGTTTTCAAGGTTAGGAACATAATGGTTTCGGTTTAGTCAAATCCCATCTATTCTTCCAAAATAAAACACAATATGATATTTTCCTTCTGTTTGTTGTTTGTTTTTATTTTTCTTTTGTAATCATTTTAACCCATATTTATTTTATTTATTAAATTTTGTTTCGTAATTATTATTATTCAATAATTTCATAATTATTTCCTACTTAAGTAATTAATTAAATAATATTATTTCTGTTTTTTTTTACTTAATTTCTTCTTCATTTTGTTGTTGTGATTAATTTTACGGAATAATTAATTTTTTGTATGTTGTTTTATTTGTTGTTTTTATTTAGCGTTTTTTTTGATGTTTAATTTTTAATTTTATTAAATTTTGTTTTTATAGTTTTTGGACTTGCGCTTGCAAAACAATATAATTTGTATATAAAAAAATTAAGTTTTTTTGTTGTTGTTGTGTTTTGTTATCTTTATTTTTATTTGTTTTTTTATTTATATATAAATAATAAGTTATAAAATAATTAATAAAGTATTTATGTCTTTTTTTTACAAATAGCAAAACACTCAAAAGCTGTTAAAGGGGAAAATTTTCAAGAAATTTGTAAAGAAAAGGGGGTTTATAAGGATTTTCTTTTTTGTAGAGTAGAGGTTTAAATTTAGAATTTTTATGGAATTTTTTTGTTGTTGTCTTTAGTGTGATCTCGAGATAAGATTATAGTATAGCCTATAGACTGATCTTTATTCTATGTTGTCCAGTTTAGTTTTAATACTGTTTTATAGTTTAAACTATAAACTGGTCTATAATCTGATCTTTAGTAGGATTTATAGACTGATTCAAGGCTGGACTTTAGCAAAAGTTTATATAGTTTAACTAATGGTATATAGCCGGATCTTTAGTCTGCTGTTTATTATGATCTATAAAATGAATGAGTTGGATCTTATAGTTCAATCCACACATTGATCTCTAATCCGATTTGTAGACTAATCTATAGTCTAATCTATAATCTTTAAAGTGGTCTAGTAGTATAGCTATAGACAGATGTTTATTCCGATTATTAGACTGATCTCCAGTTCAACATATGATCTATAAAATGTTCTAGTAGTAGTTTAGCTATAGACAGAAGTCTATTCCGATCTATAGGCTGATCTACAATCTCATATATAGTTTTGAGTGTAGAATAATCTATGGTCTACAGTTTGATGTATGTGCTAGTTTATAGTTCGATCTACAGACAGATCCTTAGTCTGTTTTATAGTCTTATCTATAGAGTATTCTTTAGTCTTATCTATAGAGTATTCTATAGTCTTATCTATAGACTATTCTATAGTCCTGCCTATACACTGATCTACATTCTTAACCACGATCTATAATGTGATCTATAGACTGGTCTTAAGTCTGATTTAAAAACTGATCAACAAAGGGGGTTTGTTATATAATCTAGGGTCTATGGTTTAATCTATAAACTGGTCTATATAATGGTTAATAGCTTTATATAAAGACTGATCTAAAGTTTGAAATATAGTTCAATCCATAGATTGATCTAAAGTACATAATCTACGGTCTAGAAACATGTCTATAGACTGATGTCTCTACAAACTGGTCTATATAATGGTTAATAGCTTAATATAAAGACTGATCTAGAGTCTGAATTATAGTTCAATCTATAGATTGATCCAAAGTACATAATCTACGGTCTAGAAACATGGCTATGGACAGATGTTTATTCCGATTAATTGACTGATCTCCAATCCGTTTTATATATAGACTGAAGTTTATTCCGATTCATAGACAAATCTAAAATCTGATATATAGTTTTGTGTATAGAATAATCTATGATCTACAGTTTAATCTATGTACTAGTTTAAAGTTCGATCTACAGACTGATCCATAGTCTCTTTTATAGTCTTATCTATAGACTGTTCTATAGCCTTAAGCACAATCTATAATGTGATCTATATACTAGTTAGTTTAGTCTGATTTATAAATTGATCTAATATAATCTAGGGTCTATGGTTTGATCTATTAACTTATTACTTATAGTTTGATCCACATATTGATATATAGTTTCAAATTATAGATCTACCTAGAAAGTGATCTATAGTGTTTTTATATCTGACTGATTTATAGTCTGAATTATAGTTCAATCTATAGAATAATCCAAGGTACATAATCTAAGGTCTAGAAACATGGCTATGGACTATTGTTTATTCGGATTAATAGACTGATCTATAATCTGATCAATATACTGAACCACGATCTATAATGTAATCTATAGACTAGTCTTTAGTCTGATTTATAAACTGAACAAAAGTTTTAATGTAAACAATGATCTGTAATGTGACAGGACATGTTTGGATCTAGTAATATTTTAATATTTTTTGGGTTTAGTAATATTTTAGGGTGTCCCTTGAATAGAGAAATTTAAAATATTTTATAGATATTTGTTTTATTTAAAAAAAAATTGTAAACATAAATTATAATATTAGGGTGTTCCTTGACTAAGTTATTAGCAATATGTGTTTAGCTAATTTAAGGGTATCCCTTGACTAGGAAAATTACTTTAAAATCTTATAAAATTGTTGAACCTTTATGTTTGAATTGAAAAATGTTTAATATTAAAATTTCTGTATTAGGGTGTCCGTTTTATGAATTTCTTTAGGGTGTCCCTTGAATAGAACAATTTAAAATTTTTTTTGGAAATTGAACTTTTTAGTTTTTTGTTTTAATTAAAACAATTTTAAACAAAAACTATAAGGTTAGGGTGTTCCTTAACTAATTTATTAGCAATTCGAGTTTAGATGGGATACCCTAACCCTTTACTATGAAAATGACTTTAAAATCGAATAAAATTGTTGTACGTTTATGTTTTAATTTAAAATGATTTGATGTTAATATTTTTATATTAGGGTGTCCGTTTTATAAATTTGTTTAGGGTGTTCCTTGAATAGAGATATTTAAATTATTTTTTTGGAATTTGAAATTTTTAGTTTTTTTTTGTTTTAAAAAATGTTTAATGATAAGGCTTCTATTTTAGGGTGTCCCTTTTAAGAAGTTGTTTAGGGTGTCCCTGGAATAGAAAAATTTCAAAAATTTATTAAAATTTTATAGTTTTTTTTGTTTTAATTAAAACAATTATAAACATAAACTAGAAGATTAGGGTGTTCCTTGACTAATTTACTAGCAATATGTGTTTAGCTAATTTAAGGGTATTCCTTGACTATGAAAATAACTTAAAAATCTAATAAAATAGTTGAACGTTTATGTTTGAATTTAAAAAGGTTTAATAATAAGATATCTATTTTAGGGTGTCCCTTTTAAGAATTTGTTTAGGGTGTCTCTTAAATAGAGATATATAATTTTTTTTTGGATTTTAAAATTTTTAGTTTTTTGTTAAAATTGAAACATTTTGAAACATAAACTATAAAGTAAGGGTGTCCCTTAAAGAAGCAAAATTATTAAAATTCGTTAAAATAGAAAAAAATCCTGTTATAATGGAAGAAGTTTGAAACAAATGTTGACAAATTTATTACCAGTATGTGTTTAAATGGTTTTAGGGTATCCCTTGATTTGGGAATTTAGTATTATTTAAAAAAAAAAAATTGAGGAAAATAATAAAAAATAATTAAAAAAAAAATTTATTGATAAAATTTCTACATTAGGGGGTCCCTTTTAAGCAGTTGTTTAGGGTATCCCATGAATAGAGAAATTTAAAATATTTTATTTAAATTTGAATGTTATAGTATTTTTGGTTTTAATTAAAACTATTTTAAAGATAAATTATAAGATTAGGGTGTCCCTTTTAAAAATTTGTTAAGGGTGTCCCTTAAATAGAGAAATTTTAAATTTTTTTGAAATTTAAAATTTTTAGTTTTTTGTTTTAATTAAAACATTTTTTTAAACATAAATTATAAAGTTAGGGTGTCCCTTGAAGAAGTAAAAAAAATTAAAAATTGTTAAAATAGAAAAAAAATCCTGTTATAATGCAAGAACTTTGAAACAAATTTTGATTAATTTATTAGCAAATTGTTTTAAAATGTTTTTTTTTTTTTTTTTAGGGGAATCCCTTGATTAGGGAATTTAGTATTAATGATTAAAACTAAACAAAAAATGTTAATTGTTTATGTTTAGGTTTTAATTGTAAAAAGTTTTAATGTTAA
Organism: Lucilia cuprina; assembly: GCF_022045245.1. Classification (NCBI taxonomy): domain Eukaryota; kingdom Metazoa; phylum Arthropoda; class Insecta; order Diptera; family Calliphoridae; genus Lucilia; species Lucilia cuprina. The sequence continues at coordinate 10,960,681 of NC_060954.1, forward strand.
AATTTTCAAATTAGGGTGTCCCTTTTTATTAATATTTTTTTATTTTATTTTTTTTAGAAAAAATCAAACAGTTTGAGTGTTTTTGGGGAGAAAAAAAGATTTTTAATGTTTTGTTGTTTCTTCTTGTGTTTTTATTTAAAGAATATTTTTTTTTATTTTTTTATATATTTTTTTTTTGTTATAAATTTATTTTTTTATTAAATAATATTTATTTTTTTTAAGGTTGATTTTTTTTAATTTAATAAAACTAATGGATGTTTGTTTGCTTTTTGTTTTTTTTTATATATATATTTAATTTTAGTTGCAAATTTATTTATTTTAGAATTTTTTTTTTTTTTTGTTTTAGCTTTTTTTTTGTTATTTTTGTAAAAATTGTTTAAACTAAATTTTGTTATTTGCTTTTTTTTTATTAATAATACCAATGTTTTGTTTTTTAGTTTTTTGAAATTTTACTTAATTTGCAAGTTTGTTTTGTTAATTTTACTATATAATTATATTTTATATTTAAGCAACAATAAGCATTATTTTTTTATAATTTTTATTTTTTTTTTTTAATAAAAACTGCTCTAAGTTTTGTTTTTGTTTTTTAAATTAATTTGTTTATTTAATAGATTGTTGTGTTTTTTATTTTGTTGTTGTTTTTTATATAAATTTTTAGAACTAATGCTAAATGTTGTTGTTGTTTTTATAGATTTTTTTTAAAATAGTTTAAGAAGAATTGCTTGTGTTGTTTTTGTTTTAAAGAGTTTTTTTTTTAATTTTGTTTTTGTTGTTTTTTTTTTTTTTGAAAGAAAAACAAAAAATTAACCTTTGACCTTTCTGTTTAAAAAAAAGAAACCTAAACTAAAAATTTTACAAAACCAAAACTATTAATGTGTTTTAAGCCCCTTACTAAAACAAAAAAATTTATTTTCATTTAAATAAAATAAAAAACAAAAATAATAAAAATATTTAAATTTATAAAAAAAACATAAAATTAAAAAAAATATATATATAATAATTAATAACTATTTACTCATTTTTATAAACAATTAATTAAGTTAGTTTTTTTGTTGTTGTTGTTTCGTCTTTATGAATTTGTTCGCCTTTGCATAAAATTTATAAATTATATAAAACAAATTAAAAATTAATTATAATTAATAATCTAATAATAATAATAAAAAAAGACAAGAGTTTCTTAATTAATTAATTTTTTTTTTTCAATTTTCTTTTTATATATAATAATTATATATTAATATTTATATATTTATATATATAATATGCTTAATTATGTTGTTGTTGTTTTTTTTTCTATTTTTGTATTAAATTTTTCATTTACGAAATTATATTTATAATAATAATAATAATAATAATAATTTAAATAATAAATATATTACAAAAATGGCATAAGACGCATTATTTTAAAAAGATTTTGTAAAAATGTTGACCACAAGGCATTTAAACGTTTTGAACGTGACATCAGAAAACGCCAAGTAAATACGACCATTAATAATTTTGTTAATTGATTAATATAATACAATCTGTAAGAAAAAGAAAAAAAAAAAACAAAAATAATTATTTAATAAATTTTTTTTGCACACACACACACACTCTCACCTTAATAATCTTTTTCGACTGCCAGGTAATGATTGTGGTTTTTGTTTAAATAGAAATTGTCTAAAACCTAAAACATATCTTTCCATATATTTTTCCCAATTAATTGTAGTCACATCGAATACAAATGTCTCACGATCCTTTGGACTGAGGGTTTGTAATAAAGCATAAACATTATCATCCTTAAATTGCCATTGATGAGTGGCAAAGTATTGTAGACAATCAACTGCTTTGGCGATTTTATTTTGGACTTTAACCACACTGTAAAGTAAATAAGGGAAAAACGATAGTGTTTAATAATAAATATTTTATCAATAAAAAATTTTTAAATTTTTTTTTTTAAAAAGTTTTCTATTAATTAATAGTTTTTCTTTGTCAAAGTAACTTTTTTTTAGAAGTTTAGCAGTTTTCTCTAGATATTTTTTATCCGTATAACAGTTTTTTGTAAATTATTTCACTAGTATAACAGTTTTCTCTAGATATTTATATTAATATAACAAATTTCTCTAGATATCATTAATAGTATACAAGTTTTTAGTAAATCATTTCACTAGTATAACAGTTTTCTATTAATACTATAACAGTATAACTGTATATTTTCATTGGTATAACAGTTTTCTGTACATATTTTTTTTATCAGTATTAAATTATTTTTGTAAATCATTGCACTAGTATAACATATTGCTATTGATATTATAACAGTATAACAGTTTTCTGTACATGTTTTCATTAGTATAACAGTTTTCTATAAATATTTTCAAAGGTATAGACTTTTTTTAGTTTTCTATAGATATTTTCATCAGTATAACAGTTTTCTATAGATATTTTTATCAGTATAACAGTTTTCTAAAGACATGTTTATCAGTATAACAGTTCTCAATAGATATTTTTATCAGTATAACAGTTATCTATAGATATTTTTATCAGTATAACAGTTTTCTATAGATATTTTTATCAGCATAACAGTTTTCTATAGACACTTTCATCAGTATAACAGTTTTCTATAGACATTTTCATCAGTATAACAGTTTTCTACAGATATTTTTATCAGTATAACAGTTTTCTATAGACATTTTTATCAGTATAACAGTTCTCAATAGATATTTTTATCAGTATAACAGTTTTCTATAGATATTTTTATCAGTATAACAGTTTTCCATAGACACTTTCATTAGTATAACAGTTTTCTATAGATATTTTCATCAGTATAACAGTTTTCTATAGATATTTTTATCAGTATAACAGTTTTCCATAGACACTTTCATCAGTAAAACAGATTTCTATACATATTTTCATCAGTATAACAGTTTTCTACAGATATTTTTATCTGTATAACAGTTTTCTATTGACACTTTCACCAGTACAACAGAATTCTATAGATATTTGTATAAGTATAACAGTTTTCTAAAGACATGTTTATCAGTATAATAGTTCTCAATAGGTATTTTTATCAGTATAACAGTTTTCTATAGATATTTTCATCAGTATAACAGTTATCTATAGATATTTTTATCAGTATAACAGTTTTCTATAGATATTTTTATCTGTATAACAGTTTTCTATTGACACTTTTACCAGTACAACAGAATTCTTTAGATATTTGTATAAGTATAACAGTTTTCTATATTTTCATCAGTAAAACAGTTTTCCATAGACACTTTCATCAGTATAACAGTTTTCTATAGACATTTTCGTCAGTATAACAGTTTTTTATAGATATTTTTATCAGTATAACAGTTTTCTATAGATATTTTCATCAGTATAGCAGTTTTTACAGATATTTTTATCAATATAACAGTTTTCTATAGATATTTTTATCAGTATAACAGTTTTCTATAGAAATTTTTATCAGTATAACAGTTCTCAATAGATATTTTTATCAGTATAACAGTTTTCTATAGATATTTTCATCAGTATAACAGTTATCTATAGATATTTTTATCAGTATAACAGTTTTCTTTTATCTGTATAACAGTTTTCTATTGACACTTTCACCAGTACAACAGAATTCTACAGATATTTGTATAAGTATAACAGTTTTCTATAAATATTTTCATCAGTATAACAGTTTTCCATAGATATTTTTATCAGTATAACAGTTTTCCATAGACACTTTCATCAGTATAACAGTTTTCTATAGATATTTTCATCAGTGTAGCAGTTTTTTACAGATATTTTTATCAGTATAAAAGTTTTCTATGGATATTTTTATCAGTATAACAGTTTTCTATAGATATTTTTATCAGTATAACGGCTTTCTATAGATATTTTCATCAGTATAACAGTTTTTTACAGATATTTTTATCAGTATAACAGTTCTCAATAGATATTTTTATTAGTATAACAGTTTTCTATAGACATGTTTATCAGTATAACAGTTTTCTATAGATATTTTCTTCAGTATAACAGTTTTCTATAGATATTTTAATCAGTATAACAGTTTTATGTAGATATTTTTGTCAGTATAACAGTTTTCTAGACATTTTTATCAGTATAACAGTTCTCAATAGATATTTTTATCAGTATAACAGTTTTCTATAGACATATTTATCAGTATAACAGTTTTCTATAGATATTTTAATAAGTATAACAGTTTTCTATAGATATTTTCATCAGTATAACAGTTTTCTATAGATATTTTTATCAGTATAACTGTTTTCCATTGACACTTTCATCAGTATAACAGTTTTCTATAGATATTTTCATCAGTATAGCAGTTTTTACAAATATTTTTATCAATATAACAGTTTTCTATAGATATTTTCATCAGTATAACAGTTTTCTATAGATATTTTAATCAGTATAACAGTTTTCTATAGATATTTTTATCAGTATAACAGTTTTCTATAGACACTTTCATCAGTAAAACAGTTTTCTATAGATATTTTTATCAGTATAACAGTTTTTTATAGACACTTTCATCTGTATAACAGTTTTCTACAGATATTTTTATCAATATAACAGTTTTCTATAGACACTTTTATCAGTATAACAGTTTTCTATAGACATTTTTATCAGTATAACAGTTTTCTACAGATATTTTTATCTGTATAACAGTTTTCTATTGACACTTTCATCAGTATAACAGTTTTCGATAGATATTTTTATCAGTATAACAGTTTTCTATAGACACTTTCATCAGTATAACAGTTTTCTATAGATATTTTTATCAGTATAAAAGTTCTCAAGAGGTATTTTTATCAGTATAACAGTTTTCTATAGACATTTTTATCAGTATAACAGTTTTCTATAGATATTTTCATCTGTATAGCAGTTTTATATAGATATTATTATCAGTATAACAGTTCACTATAGATATTTTCATCAGTATAACAGTTTTCTATAGATACTATCATCAGTATTCTATAGATACTTTCATCGGTATAAGAGTTTTCTATAGATATTTTTCTCGGTATAACAGTTTGCAATAGATATTTTCTTTAGCATAACAGTTTCCAATTAAAGTCTGTATCAGTGTAAGAGTTTCCTATAGATATTTGCATAATTTTTCTTGTCAGTATAAGAGTTTTCTTTAGCTATTTCCAACAGTATAACAGTTTCCTTTAAATATTTCTAACAGTATAATAGTTTAACATAAGTTCTAGTGGTAGTGTAACAGTTTTTATAGATATTTTTTATTAGTATAAGAGTTTTTTTTAAAGATATAAAGATAGTATAACACTTTTTTTGTATCACAGTTTTCTTCAAGTATTTTCTTCAGTGTAACAGTTTTTTTTTCTGAATATTATTATCAATATAACAGTTTTCTATAGTATTTTGTGGCAGTATAACAGTTTTCTATATATACTTATATCAGTATAACAGTTTTCTTATACTAATGTTAATATTAAGATAAATCTATTACATGGCTACAATAATTAAAACTGTTATATTAATATCAAAATGATTAGAAAACTGTTATACTTGTAAAGTATAAGATCTTAAAAAATGGACTTTTCTACTTACAATGGTTTTTTGCCAGCAAATCGTGCAATAATATCCAATATATACGCTGGTATATAATGTAAAATAAAGCCCTGTACAGCATTAATGGTAACATTACGACGTAAAACGCCACCAGGATACCAAACACAACCCTCTGGAAAAGGATTAAAAACAAAAACAAAAACAATAATATTATTTATATGTTTTTCTTTTTCTCTATAACCATCACACACACACTCACCTAATGGATGTTTACGAACGTGATCAATGGCATAGTTAACAAATTTACCCCACGTTATGGGATGTCGTTGACCGGTACAACAATTATAAATTAATAAATTATCATTAGTTTTATGGGATGCTGTGCGCCATGCAGCCGTTATCATTAGATTAATCACAATATCAACAGGTACCACATCGGCAATGCAATTTTTCTCACACACAATTGTGCGAAATAGACCTTTGGCCATGGCAGATAAGAGACCAGTGGGACCATTAAAATTATCAATCCAACCGGCAAAAGGTTCATTTAAGCTGGCAGTCACTATAAATAGTAAACAAAAACAACAATAACAACAACAAAAACACATAAAAATAATTAAACAATTTTATTACAATTAAACTAAAAGTTAACAAAAACTTACCTATAGATGGCCTCACAATGGCAACTGGAAGATTACCAGCCTCCTTGAGTAGCATATGTTCAGCTAAGGCTTTTGTAAATGTATAAGTATTTGGGCGTTTACCAATCAGTGAGGGAGTTAGCTGTAAATTGGAAGAAAAAAAGATTTATTAATTTCTTATAAAAAAATATACTGCGAGCAGTCTAGTTTTTTACCGTATCGAGTGTATCTTCCGGAAGCCAATTAACTAAAGAAATAATATCATCGGGATTATAGGGTGGTGCATAAATAACCTCAGATACTTCGGTTCTATCGCAATTGCAATAGGCAGTGGATACATGAATAAGTGCCTGGAAAAGAAAAATAGAAACTAGTTAAATGGATATTTTTCATAAAAATTCAAGAACCTCTTATACTGAAAGAGAAATCTATATAAAACTGTTATACAAAAGAAATAATCGAATGAAACGTGTTATACGAATACAATTATCTAAGAAAAACTTTTATATTACTGCAAAATTTCAATAGAAAACTGTTATACTCATACAAAAGTGTAGAGAAAACAGAACTAGAAGAAAACTAGAACAGAACTAGAACAGAAATAGAAAAGAACTAGAAAAGAACTAGAACAGAACTAGAACAGAACTAGAACAGAACTAGAACAGAACTAGAACAGAACTAGAACAGAACTAGAACAGAACTAGAACAGAACTAGAAAAGAACTAGAACAGAATTAGAACGGAACTAGAACAGAACTAGAACAGAACTGGAACAGAATTAGAACGGAACTAGAACAGAACTGGAACAGAAATAGAACAGAACTGGAACAGAAATAGAACAGAACTAGAACAGAACTAGAACAGAATTAGAACAGAAGTAGAACAGAACTAGAACAGAACTAGAACAGAACTAGAACAGAACTAGAACAGAACTAGAACAGAACTAGA